>NC_143057.1:24177500-24331956 GCF_052426305.1 Pelodiscus sinensis | reverse complement strand
AGGCAACGCTCTCAAACAACAGTGATGGGTAAGCAAATTACTAGAACCCCCACACTAGTGGCAACTCTTCTCTCTACCCTATATCTCATGTTCTGTGACTATCTTGATTGCACACAATACATACTGTGTACATACACATTACACACTTACAATAACTATGTGTGTAATACATACAAGGTGATATTCCTGAAAGAATTACAAATAGTACAAAGATTGCTAAATTGGTGATATTTTTGGACATTTCAATAACAGAAAAATAGTTTTCTGCAATATGAACAAATAAAGGGATGGCTTCTCTGTCCCATCCTCATGCATGTTCAAGTTTGAACACATCTGCCACCCCAGTTTTTCTTTTCAAAAAAACCTGTTTTAAGTCCTGCAGGTGTGACTCATGGGGATAGAACATCTGTGACTCACAGCAGAAAATAGAGAGGAATATATGCAAAGCTAGCAGATGATATCAGCTGCTAGCATGTAACAGCCATTGCGCTGCTCTGCAAAGCTTCACAAATTCACAAATTATGAATATGCAGCTTAGAGACCAGTAAATTTTTCCAGCTGCACATTCCTAGCTTCTGCAATCTAATCTGGATATTTGCTAACTGTACATACTGTTTCCTATACATTGAGAATTACTCTACAATCTAACAGCATGTTCTTCATTTACTGTTTGATATAATCTCCAAACCAGAGAGAATTCTTTGGTATTTAGACAAGAGAGTGTCAATAGCAGTCCCAATCAAAAAGATTTTAAAATTAAACTTTAAAAAGATTAGCAAACTTTGATAGTGGTACCTATATTGTAAAACAAACTCTAAATTACTTTACAAGAGAAAATTTGGTCTTGGTTACACCCATTCAATCTTTTAGTGTAGTCAGCCCTTCTAACTCAGCCAAAATTCATGTTGGTGACAATAAGACAGGGCCTGAAGCCCTTACTCAGGCTATTAATTCGCATGTTTTATCACTGAGGAATGCTGCAACATGTCTTCATGTATAACTCATTAAATGATATGCCCAACATGTAAATACCTAAATAAAACAATTGATTTTCAGACTTAATCAGTACCCACAAGTGCCACTGAAGTTAATGTTTAGCACTTTCTGAAAACTCAAGTCACTTTTTCTTTAGGTTTCTAAGTTTTAGTATTAGGATGAGGTTTTCAAAATAATGTAAGTGTTCAGAAGTACAAGTTCCATTGAAAGTCAGTGGGATTTGTGCTTCTACAGTATACAAATGCTTTGGAAAATCCCATTCTTAAGCATTAAACTTTAGATCCTCATTTTTGAATGCCTGGTCTATGATAATCTACACTGATAATCATTAAAAAGCCAACAGTGATTTCCAAGGTGTGTCAGTTATCTTTCTTTATAAGATTGGGGAAATAAGATTGAGTAATATTGCAATACCTAAGATACTACAGTGTGATAACTTCTGGTAACTGGTGATTAATGATGAGTTTTTTATGATAACCATTACATCAATAATCATACTTTCAGAAAGGACTACATATGTTTTATGCCCTGTCAAGTACTGCTGTGAATATATTAGGCATTAATATTTAACCCTCAACTTATTTTTTCCTTGAAACAATTTAAATAATAGAAAATATACCAATGGTGTTGAAAACCTAGCTTCTGGCATGTTAATATCTATAACAATAGCTCAGAGGGTCTAGTCAATAATGCTCATTTAAAAAGAGGTATTAAAATATTTTATTTTAAAAATATTTTTTCTGTAAGTGGATGTAGTTCTGCTGTAGCCAAATAAACATGGCCTTAAAAGTGTTACATCATTAATTATCTATTTTCTTAGCTCTTGATTGGGCATTCTGTAGAATTCAAGAAATGAGATCTTGAAATTGTTATGGATGAAGACTAAAGTTTCATTTTTTGTAGTAAAAATAGCAAATCTTAGCTTTTTCTGCACCACACTGTATTATTAGCCACTCCTCTGCTGAGCTGAACATAATTTTTGGATAATCAATGCAGCCTACAATAATTAAACTGCTAAGAGGTCCCATTGAAGAGAGAAAAAACATCCTTTGGGGAAAGATGAAGGGCATAGTAGCACCTCATCTCTGTGCTGTAGCCACAAAATACACAAAATGTTCAGTAAGCTTTTCCCAGCTCTTTTCAATCCTCCCCATTCTGCAGACTGCACTCGTATTCTCACGCTTAGGCAGCCATTGATGTAGCAAAATACAAATGACTCAAAGGGCTGATTTCAGGGGGCAGAAAATGATTGCTACTAAAAGTTGACTGATATATCATACTTTTCTGTAGGAAATCAAAGTCTGTGGCTTATCTGTGGTAGCATACATAGTACCATGACTTTACCCTAACTCTTAACATATTTCTTCAGATAACAACACCGCCTGTGTTAGAATCTGTGGATCTCCTTCACACATCCATTTGGTAATGGAAACTGGCAATACAGCATGTCAAATCCATCGAGGTTACTCACATGCTGAAATTTAAGCCTCTGCTTAAGTAGTTTTTGGTTTGATCTGTTTGAATCCTATTTAAAATATCGTAAGTAGACAGAAAAAAACTGCAACCCAAAGCATTTTGGGTTGGTGGTATGATATAAAACGGTTATTGCAAAAATAATAACCATAACAAAAGTTGACATAATGCATCCTCCTAGGGCTGCGTAATAAATAGCAATATAGAATGGGAATGCATTCTGGAAGGTTTTCTTTTGACTGCAAATGATATCAGAAATATTTTAAGTGTTCATCTCAATCAGAGGAGGTGCATTCTTGAGATGCTCATAACTAGGAGGTATATTTTTTTTTCTTGATGAGCACACACAACTCTTATTAGCGTTAATGAAAGCAGTCTGTTTAAAACTGTCACAGCCTTATCATGGTTTGTAGGTTTAAAAAAATAAAGCATTGCTGAATTTTTAAAAAGAGAAAGGTCAGATTTTAGATGCATGCCAAGGTCCAATCTCTAAATTAGGTAGAAGCAAATGGGCACCATTAATTTTATAAAGTAAGGGTTTATCTATATGGTGTGGCAATGCACACCAGAAGGACATGAATTCTAACGGGAACTAGTATGTTTGTTCATACTAAGGAGCTTCAAGTGTGTGCGTGTAAAGTCTACTGGGGAAAGTGAGTGTACAGCATATTGTTGCATTTTAGAATTCACAACCCTCTGGTCACACTGCCGCACCATACCATTTTTGTGCAGGAAAATTCATATATTATGGGATTAATATTGCATATCAGTGTTACTCTGTAATTATAGTACATTGTGCACTATAGCAAACCCCTCATTCACACTGGGGAACAGTTATTCACATGAATAATTCCACTGAATTCCATGAAACTCCTCATGTGTGTAACTGCTGCCCATTCTGATCTTTCTGGTCTTGATGGGTACTGTGCAATTTGTGCTTAAAGAAAAACAGTTCAATTGAGAAAAAAGTCTCAGTGCAGAGCTCAAGTAGAGTCCCACTGCCAGTGGTCTCCCAGGAAACAAAAATGACAGTTTCTTTGGGTTGAGAGTCTCCCACAACATTGACACTGATGGGTGAATTTCACCCAAGATGTACACTTCAATTCTGAAATTGCACCCTTCGTTGACATTAATTACCCTCTTAATATGGGCCTAAGTGTTATTTGAGAAGCTTTAAAAAACCACATGTAATATGTAGTGGCTAAAAATGCGGTTATGGTTAGAAAATGACTATGCAAAACTGCCATCTTTTAAGTCAACCGATCTCCTCACAGTGAGCATTCTGATTTATACTGCTTTGTGTTCTGATCTTAGTATGATTTTACTGCTGGAGGTCTTGCCAATACAATCCAGCTATGGGAGAGCAAGCTGGATTCCAGCTAATTCATGATTTGCAGACTATTTGAGTTAGTTTCAACTGCAGAATGCATTTTTGAGCCAGTTTATTGAATCATGTAGACAAAACACCCTTTGCCTTTCTGAGTTTCCAGATCTGATATTTGGGGGAGGGAGCCTTGTTTTAAATACATGTGAAAGTCAACAAGGAACTGAAATGGAAGCTCAAACAGCCATCTTTGCAAAGTTCAACTACTCTATGTTTTTATGATGTTAGTTTCTTTCTTTTGTAAGAAGTGATAACATGTAAAGTGTTAGGGTACGTCTAGACTACCGCATTTTGTCGATGGAAGTTTTGTCGACAGATACTGTCGACAAAACTTCCGTCGACAAAGAGCGTCCAGACACATTGAGTTCTGTCGACAAAGCAAGCTGCTTTGTCGACAGAACTCCGTAGTCTGGATGCAATGTTACAGGCAATAACACCTTCTGTCGACAGAGTTCTGTCGACAGAAGGTGTTATGCCTCGTAAAATGAGGTATACCAGCGTCGACAAAACTGCTGAGTTCTGTCGACGTTATGTCGACAGAACTCAGCGGTAGTATAGACGCTGGTATAGTTTTGTCGACAAAAGTCCACTTTTGTCGACAAAACTAGGTAGTCTAGACACACCCTAAGTCTGTAAAAACTTATATTTGGATGCCATGGAACAGACACTCTTCAACTGACCCTAGGCAAGCCACCTAAGGTACCCCAAGGTAAGTGCATACACAATTTCTAAAAGTCTCAGAGAGGTCGTTGTATTGGTCTGTAAGTTTAAAAACAAAGTGTAGTCCTATGACTCCTTAGTGACTAACAAATACATATGTATTATCATGAGCTTTTGTGGGCAAAATTGACTTCTTCAGGTGAGATGATCTTCAGTGGAGAAAAAAAAGGAAGGGCACAGAATAAGAAGGAAGAGGGAGAAAAAAATGTACTTGTCAATTGTAGTCCCAGTGCTAATGAGGCTAATCGAGGGCTGGAAGTGTCTTATACTTAGCTTTTGATGTCAATAGGGTATTGAATGTAAAGAAAACTGCTGTTATATGTTAACCAGTTCAAGTGTTTGTTCAGGCCTAGAATGATTGTGTCAAATTTGCATATGAAGGTCAATTCTGCACTCCCTCTCTCTCTGTAGTTGGCTTGTGAAATTCCTTTGTAGAAGAATGGCTACTTTTAAATCCATTAATGAGTGCCCAGCCAGGTTAAAATGTTCCCCAACAGGTTTCTCTGTGTTATTTTGAGTATCTGTTTTATGTCCATTCATCCTTTGTTGTAGAGACTATCCAGTTTGGCCAATACACATGGCAGAGGGACACTGCTGGCACAGATAACATTAGAAGCTGTCAGCTGTATGAGCCTCTGCTGTGGTGGCTTGTGTGGTTAAGCCTCCTGTGATGGTGTCACTGGTATAGCTGGGTGGACAGAGTTGACAATGGGGTTTATTTCAGGGATAGGTTCCCAAATGAATGTGTCTGAGAAGTGATATATTGCTGCTGGAAAGAATTTGCTTCAGGCTAGGGGGTTGTCTGTAGACGAGGCGAGTGAGGGATCATTTTAATTTCTACTCACTCTAGAACACGTTGGACTTGAACTCTGCACACCTCAGTTTCCCTATCTGTACACTAGATGATCCTTGATCCTTTATTCATTGTAAGGTGGTTATGGACAAAATAAGCAATATACTGAGACCTTAAGCATATCCTTCTAGTTTTAAAGACATTATAGCTTTCAGAACCATTTGCTGTACTTAAAAGTGGAGAATCCTGTTGGAAGGAGTGAGATCTCCAGAAGCAGAATGAACTTTTTAAGCATACCTGCTGTAAGTGCTAAGTACATTAATGTGAATATGATTCTGATGATGTGCGATCTTTAATAGTTTGTTAGTTTAAAACATTTTTGGAAAAAGTTTTGGTTCACCTTTGTAACAGAACTCCACCCTTAGGGAAACCTTAATACATGAATAACTATACAGCTGTTGACTTTAAAAAGGCAAACATTTGCCTTGTTGTGATATTGACTTTAATTCGATAAATTGAGATGTTTTCCTATTCCTACAATGAAACATTGTGGCAAGGTGACCTCAGTACTCTACAGTAAATGTTTACATTTAGTAACTGTTAGAGCTGTGTTAATTCTGCAAAACATTTTCTGTGAATATTATCAGTTCATATGTTAAAAGAAATTCACCTCAGCTGCACTCATTCCCCCTTTCTGGGTGTAATCCAAGAGCACTCGTGTAACTGATTTTTCTGGTACTAATATTCACAGAAAGAGAATTTCAGCATTGCTTGCATATCTATTTACAAAACAGGAATTTTAAATGTATATGCAATGTGCCTGAGTATTCATACTTATTCAAGTGTTTCTGTATACACCAAGTAATGAGGCCAACAGAGTAGTGCAGAAGGAAAGCCATCCTTGCAAGATTGCTTCTGCAGATCAGGTTTCTTAGTAAAAAGAGCCAATCAGGCCCTATGGGTATGTAAAATATCTATAAACACTATCAGATTTCCTGTCTACCAGCCAAAGGAGGCCTAGGCTGGTGTGTATAGATCTTCAGCACCCAGAATAATATTCTTTGAAAGGATGGAAGTACAGAAATTCTGAGTTAATTAAAGTGCTATACCAATAGAACAACAAACTATTATCCTATGTTACTGCAGAGGTCCTTTTAAGGCATGCAACCTGGTGTACAGGAGTTTAGTTGAATGTGATTCCCATTCATATCAGTAGGATATCTCTCAGCAAAACAGTGTTTATTAAGGGTTAATGCCTCAAAACATTTGATGGATTTCACTCTGGCTACGTCTAGACTGCAAGCCTCTTTCGAAAGAGGCTTTTTCGAAAGATACTTTCAAAAAAGTGTCTTTCGAAAAAGAGCATCCAGACTACAATCAGTACTTTCAAAAAAGCAAGCTGCTTTTTTTAAAGTGAGCACCCAGGCAGTCTGGATGCTCTTTTTCGAAAAAGCACAGTTTGCATTATATAGTGCCTTTTTTTGAAAGAGCACTTTCGAAAAAAGGAGTTATTCCTCGTGAAATAAGAAGTACCGCTGTCGAAAGAAAAGCTGCGTTATTTCGATTTAATTTTGAAAGAATGCAGCTGTAGTCTAGACACAGGAAGTTTTTTCGAAAAAACCCTGCAGTCTAGACACAACCTCTGAATTTGCCTTGCTTTGTCAAATGGAATCCGCCATACTAATCTGATCACACATTGGACTAAATGTATTCCTGATGTAACTCCAGTGGTGTCACTAATGTTACATCAGAATTTGGCTTATTGGATTTAGATAGAAGATTTATTTCTTAAATGTCCTCTCTTGAAAAATATGAAAACAAAAATCATCCATCAGAATCAGTAGAAATAAAATTCTTAATCTTATTTTTATAAGTTCTCTAAAAATGAAAGTATTTTTGTTCTGGCTAATTTTTTTTTTTCAAATCACATCGAAAAGTTACACAAGAAACCTTCATTTCATTGCAAAATTCTGTTTTCACAACAAAGATAGAGAAACAATTTTTTGTTGCGAAAAAAATTCCCTGTTTAGCTAGTGGCTGATACATAGGCCAAAAAAGAAGAAAAAAGTAAGTTGCAAGAGACCTAACTTGCAAATGCATGTGAGCGAAACACTGATCATTTTGCCCAGCTCTGATCTCACAACACTGCTGTGCTCAGATTTCAAACTCCATTGCAGTCAAATATTGCCTCCCCTGCACACACGCTGCATGTGCCTCCTTGTACAACAAAGTTAGTGGCTTCTAACGCAAAGCCATTTTGAGGGCGAGATATACATGTGGTCAAATGTTAGCATGTTTTGTACTTTTGTCAGAAACTATGCTATCAAAAGATAAAAGGTATAATGAGCAGAACTCAGTTTGTGAAGCACAGAATGACACATTCATTCAGTTTATGGGGAGGGGGAGAGGAAAAATGTTTTCTGGCAGATAGAACCCCGTGAACCTCCTTAATGCTATATAGCAAGAGTACAGAGCATGCCATATGAGCCTCACTGGGGAAATTCAAATAAGGAGCTCTAGCAGTGTAACGTGATTTGGCAAGAGCTGAATATGAATGTGGTTGTGAGGTCCCCACAAGCAACATATGCTTTTACTAAGCTGCAGTATTCCTTTCTTTCACAGTCTGAGCTTTTAAACCATTACTTTATATTTTCTAAGATTACATAGTTCTAAGCCAAACCAAAGTTGTTAACTCTGGATAAAACCATCCTATTATGAAATTAGAGCTCCTCTTCAGGAAGACAGAAAGAGTAGATATTTAAATCTTGCTTCTAGAAAAAAAAGGGAAGAAGAGGCAAAGTAAGATAGGGAGGGGGAAGAGGAAGAAACAGACGTCTGCTTATGATTATGAGGTGAACTTTGAACTTTTCGTATTGTTCTGGCCAAGGATTTTTGAAAGTTAATGGGAAAAAAATCTGCTAAGGTATTTTAAAGGGTATACTCAAATGTACAGCCCTTTTCTTCACATGGTGGTTGAGAATAATGTGCATTTAAAAAGCATAAGAACAAAATCCTTCCAGATATAACTATTTTGAAACATACCTCAAAACAAGTTGCTTTCCCGGAATTTGAAATCAAAGAACTTTCTTTAATCTCTTCAGTTTACCACCTGATGAGTGGGATGATGGTGCCGTCCAGTGAAGTTCAGACATGCCCTCAAATTGGTCTACATTTTTTCATTTCCTGTTTTCTTCATCTGGGAGAAGCTGAGAGCCTTTCCTTTTTAAAAATCAGATTAATTGAAACCGTGTAAATAATATCAGCTCTCGGGTTTTTTATTCATACCCGCTCAGAAACATGCCAAGACAGGAGAGGCCTCTTTAAAGGGCAAGCTGCTAGTATTACTGCAAAACCAGCAGAACAGTAACACTACCTCTATTTTCCTTTCCAGTGAAAATACCAACCACAGCTTTTATTCTTTAGCAGGGAGACAATAATGAAATGATGCACCCCAGCATGATCACTTAAACTCAAGTCTGTGTTTCAGGAAAAAGTGTCATGAGTCCTTAATGACCATCTGGGGCAGGTTTGGACATAGGATATGCCAGCAGCCATCTAGAGTGACAGAGAAAGGACTGAGACCAGTGTGCTTTCTATGGCTTCTGTGGAGTTTGTTGCCCACTGTGCTCACTAGCCCAAAGGCCAGTCCTGGATCACACTTCTCCAGCTAGGGAATGTATGCCTGTTAGTCGCTTCCTGGCCCTGAAAGAAACAGCCCTATTTTTGCTCAGTCATGTGCTGCACATGATTTGGGTCTCAAAAGGTCCTACTGAGTCTTTTCCATTGTTTTCTTCAGCACCTCTTCTTGCATATGCATTGCCGAACCCAGTCCCACTTATTCTAGAGTGCATTTAGGAACTGTAGAGAACTAAGCAGAAACATGGAGGCATTTTAGAAGAGGAACAATGGCAGATATGAGACAGGATAGTGTGGCAAAAGGAAAGGAACAGGCAGTGATGTAAGAAGGGTATCAGATTCTGTCTTTGCTTGGGATGCTGATGCACTTGGGACTTCTCATAAGTGTAATCTAAATAAAAATAGAAAACATCCATATGGTAGCATTCTGCACAGTCTCACGCTCTAGTTCTTTTGACATGAAAGACAAAACAGACAGCATAAAGACAATCAGGGGGCGTCTACACTGCTCCCTTATCTCAAAACAAGCTATGCAATTTGAGATACACAAATTGCATAACTTATTTCGAGTTAATTTCGAAATAGCTTATTTCGTAATTTGGCACTATCTACACAGTGCCAAATTTCGAAATAAACCGCTATTCTGAAACGTCCCTTAATCCTCATGGAATCAGGTGTACAGGGACATTGGAATAGAGTGCCTATTATTTTGAAAGATATTTCAAAATAACATGTGCACTGTCAAGACATGGAATAGCTATTTCAGGATATGGAAGTATCCCGAAATAGCACCACAGTATAGACATTCCTTATGACTGGTCTTGATGTATCCAGTAATTCCTAGCATACCTGTGTTAATGTTCTTCCAAAGAAGAAGCTGATATTAGCAATTATAAGGCAGATAGCATCACCATTGTACATACACTATAGAATGGGTAGCAAGTTCCTCATCATCACAGATAGGTGAGAGGTAACCCACTCTTTGTGACTTTAGTTATGTTTTTGTCAGTTGGACTATTGATGAACCAGCTGTTTCCTTCACTGTATAGAAGACCAAAGAGAAAGAGCTAGATAATGATGACAAAGCATGTAAGTTTGAGACACTGGGAGCAGAACTTTTTTTGGTAGGAAGAAGTTGCCTAAACACAAATCATTTTAAAAGAGCCATTGCCCTACATAAACAACTCTTATATAAATGTCCATATCATACCACTCCATGCCCTAGCCAGCAATGAATTTGTAGAATCACTTTGAAACCCGGTGCTCTGACAAGCCACCAAAGGTATCGCCTTGGCCTCCAGTCACCATTCATAATAATGGAGGTGTTAACAGCCAAGTCTATTGTGACTATCTAGAGGTCTCCATTTTAAAACGCCTCAGAATGAGCACCCAACTGGAATCTTGGAAATTCAGTCTTAATAAACATGAGGGTCCAGTATGTGCATTTGATTAAAAGCCCATGATGGAAAACACACACAAACTATGTGTTTGCATTTCCATATATATAACTCGATATCGGCCTAAATATAAAAACCTGTATCTGAACACTCTTAAACATTGAAAAACTTGAAATCCACATCTGGAGCCAAGCTGGCCTCTTACTCTAGAATGAACCTAAGCAGGACTCTGAATCCAAACACCCGAAAGCATTAGTAACATTTAACTTGGAGTCCAAAACTGGCAGCTTATACTCATCTCCAGTCTTAACGTGCATACCTATCACATAGCCTGTGGGTGCAGTTATCACTTTAAAAACAAAATTAATCAACACAGATGCAATGAACTGCCAGCATTCCCTAAATTAAAATGCCAACAACCACCAAGAATTGGAGAAGTGAAAAACCACAATCAACAAGTTAGACATTTGTCACGTCCTGCTAAATCTCATGCCCTGGTTAACAGCTGGAGAAATAGATGGGTCTTGCTTTGTGCCCTCACAGTCAGGTAAACAATGTGTTATATAGAATCAGACGATTCAAGTAAATAAACCCTCAAAAATCCTGTCTTGTAAAATTTTGAGCTGCTGTTTTAATACTTTAAATATTATAGTTATTAGTTCAGTTGATGTTCAGATGAGCTGACCCATCTCTGTCCCGTCCCCGTCCCCCCATACAGGCAAATGGTTTAAAAAAAAAAGAAAGTGAATATTGTATCTACAGATTTTTCATTCCTTCTACAGATGTGGGTTGCTCCCTAGTTACTGGTCAGGGATATTAGAAGAAGCACAGATTAACTCAAACATGATTAGAGACCAAGATTTTCTATGCATTGTCCTCAATAACCATAGCCGGTGAAGAAAAATGTACAGAGAATACAATCATAGCTGATGCTGCAGACTAGCCTCTTTAATCTGATACATTGCTGAAATTGTTCAAGAGCAGTTCATCCATGGGAAAATATAGTTCCTGTAATGCTGCCAAGCTCAGTAAAACCAGAGCAATGATCTGTACAGCAAGTGCTAGATTTGCAGATTGAAAGGACAGCATTAAAGTATTTTGCATATAGCTTTCTCTCCATTGCTTGTAATGTCCTTTAATATTTCTTGCCTTTTATTATCATATCCTTTCCCACATAATACACCCATTATAAACTCCACATGGAAAATGTACATGCTTTTTTATTTTTATTGCCTTCATTATTGGTCAGAATCATCATGTTGATTTCAGCAACAGTATGGAAATAGCGTGTTAATTAACTGGTCCAGTGGTCTGAGCCCAATACTGGGGATCATTTGAGCCAAGTACTATTCCCAGCTTTAAATGCTGAATCACTGTGTGACCTTGGGCCAACCACAAAAATCATCTAAATGAGTTTCCCCATCTATAAAATGGGTTAATACTACTTACCTACCTCACAGGGATGTTGTGAGGTTTAATTCAGTAATGCTTATAAAAGGGCTTTGAGATTCTCAGCTCGACAGGATGTAGACATATTGCAGATAACTGCTGCAAAGGCCAATAACAGCATAGAGTAGTTTGTTTGACAATTAGAGACTGCGGGTTTTTTATTGTTATTTAATTTGCTTGTTTTTACAAACCACATTTAGAATTAGAGAACATTCCCCCCTAGATTGTTCATTGTATGAGACACTGGAGGCCTTCAAAAATACCTGGCAGTATACATATTGAGGATTCTAAAACTAAATAAAACAGTTTGTCCAGTATTATTCATTTTAAACAATTTATCTAACATTTCTGAAGTTGTCAGACATTTTAACAAAATGGTTTATAATATACATCTTGCAAATCTGACTCCCTTTTCTGCCCTTTTTAACTTTCTTTGTTAACATGAGACCTGTTTCTTTAAATCTGTAGCAGGAGAATGATTGGGGAAAGTTCCAAAGCTCTACAGTGAAGCAAAGAGGGAGAGGTAGGATAGATTTATGGAGAATCCATTTTTCTTTTTTCTTATGAAGTTCTTTGTTTAGTATTAGATAAAAGCAGTTATTTCATATGGCAGCTTTCGCATCCCTTCCTCTTGCACGAAGCTGGCAAGCCTTGCAGGACTAAATTTTTGAGACTAAGAATACTACAGAAATGGATTATTGTGCAACTCACATGAGAGGCGTATTTTATTTTTTCATGTAAATTATGTAAGACAAAAAATGAGATCAAAATACCTCTTTCACTAGACACATGGCAAACAATGGTAGCCTGTTTAACAGTGCTGCTAGGCAGTGGTATACTTACATAATATTTTTGTTCATAAATTTTTGAAGCAATGATGAAGCAACAATTACCTAATGCAGAACAGAGTTAGCATCTACATATTACATGTGTCTCATTAAAAATCTGAACAAAATGGCTGCTCTTAGTTTGGAGTTTAAATGACATTTTTACCTCTCATTTGTGTTGTGTTCAGAAATCAGCAAATAACTCTTTTATCTTCTAACATTGTAGATCTGACCTGAAATCTGAAAGGCAAGCTGAGTGTTCTGTCCCTCCCAGTACCTACATTACCAGTAACAAAGTCTTTGCCGTCAAACTTAGCTAACCATTGTCCATAATTCAAGAGGCAGAATAAAATCCAACTCCCCCTCTTTCAGAACCTAGTGCTTAACTTCAATGGTACTTCCAGGTTTTGTTTAATAGAGATAGACTTAAGCACACACATAAAGTGCTTTGCTGAACCAGGGCCCAGTAGCATTATTGGTTTTACCAGGAGGAAAGCCATTTTTGATTAACAAAGCAAGTATATATGATTGCAAGACACAAAGGCAGTACATACAGATTAAAATTTTCATGGCATTTTTTTTACTAATCAAAAAAACAATGCTCTCTCTTTTTGTACTACTTCAGACCATACAGCAGCACAGTGGCAGGAAAAAGAAAAGCTAATCTGCTACCAGGGGCAAAACCACTGACAACCACAGTGAGGGGGTAAGTACCAAGACAAAGGCGACAGAATGACACAGAGGAATTTCCTAAGCTTTGTCATAACTGGTTCATGCCTGGCCAGACTTAATAATCAGAGCCAGTGTCAGTGGTTGCCATGGGTGAAAGTAAATTAAAAATCTTACCAGTACTTTGCCCAGCTCCAGGCCCCCAGAACGGGCAGGGTCTCAGGTGGAAGGGGCCAGGTGGGGGCCCTAAAACAGCCAGCCCTTCAGTGCTGCATTGCACATGCTGCATGGGGCTCCTGTGGCCTTGGTTCCTGGCCACTATCGTGGTAACGGCAGCATTGGCTGCGAGTCTGCCAAGCCATTTTAAACCATTGGGCCCCAGGGCACTGCCCCTTTTGCTCCTTCCAGTCGGCAGCCTTGACCACCCATTGGCAGCCCAGGCAGGAGGGTCCAGCAGCACTGCCACAGCAGCATCTTGTCGTTCCTGCTGCTTTTGCCCCACTCTCCAAGGATGCGGGTGGGGGAAGATGGGAAGGAGCAGCAATACTGAAGTACTGCCACAGCAGCACTGCTGGAACCTACCAGCAGGGCCACTGACAGCAGTGGAGACAAAAGAGACGGTGGCATGAATGTGCTGCCACAGCAGTATTTTAGCGTGGGCTATGCACAGGCCTTACTCCGTATTGGCCTGTACTGGCACACTTTCACCTATGGTGGGCACAAGAGTGGAGTCCAGAGGATGGTCAGGACACCAGAAGGTCAAAAGCAAGAGACAAACTAGACATCAGAACCATGAATCAGCTGCCAGGAAATCAAGCTGAGGGAACAGAAGCAGGAAGCATAAAGTCCAGAACAGGCTGGAACCCAGTTTATCAAACAGCTTCCTGTTCTCATGACTGGCTTAAGAAAGGCTAGCAGCCAATCAGCTGCTCTGGGAGACTGCCAATAGGACTTCAGAAGTGGAGCCTAAACCTGGGACTGAACTTCATAGTCCTCAGCAAACAAGCATTAGCAGGTTGCCACACATGGAGAATTGGAGCATGGCTGCTCCTATAAATTATGCAGACCCAGGTTCCAGACCCATGGATCATAACAGCACCCCTTTCCATCCGCGTGCCCTCTGGGCAATGTGTGTCCACGTTTCTTAGATAGCTCCTACGTATAGTCCAAATCATGCACTCCTGATCATGGGCAGAATTCTTATCCTCTGCAGATTTCTTTGCTTACCTGCACAAAAATCACTCTTGGATGGGGTAAGCAAAGGAAACTACAAGAGAAGTTACATGTCCCTCCCCAGGAGAATCACTGCGTAGGAGGGACTTGGGGTGACCAGTGGCTCCTATCCTATCCCAGCCAGTGGCTCCTATCCTGTGCTGGTCTCAGTTGCTAGTCCAGACTGGGGCCAGGCTGGATTCACACCAGAAACCTCCCACTAGGGAGGGAAATGTAAACACGATGAATGATTTCAGAAGTGAGGTCAGAGTGGAACTCTTCACAATCAAGGGAGATGAAGCTGAAGGATTAATTTGCTGCCAACTGCAGCATGGCCTGAGGAACCAACACTCTAGTTTCTAGGAGGCAGAAGCATAGAAGTGTTCTGTTAGAAGCCATGCCTTTTGTCTTACCGAGTAACTAAGGCACTCTGGTCTATGTTTGTCCTCATGTCTTCTGTAGTCCTCCTTTGCCTTTCAAGTTGTCTTCTTCTTGGATGTGATAGATATGTTCTACTAGTTTCAAAGCAGAAGATTGGGTAAAGATGCAGGTTGTTGTTAGCAAATGGGGTCTGGTGCTGATAGTTAATAAAGTAGGGACTGTTGCCCGTGTATAAGAAACCAATGGATTCTGGTAGTACCAAAACAAAGTCCAAGGAAATGGCTTCCCTGGGCAGAAATGGGTGTACAAAGGTTGGAGGGGACTTTTGGGGGGTTTGGCAAGGTATCTTGGTGCAGGGATGCTCCTGGAAGAAAGTTATCAAGGTCTTTATGATGGAGCACATTCAGGGCCACCAGAAGAAATGGGACATTAATCACTGGGTTTTATATTGCCCTAAGTGTCCTGCCAAGATGGAGTTGTGGTACAGCTGGAGAACTATGACCCTTCCAGGTCATGGCAGAATGTAGATGTGGTCCTTCACAAACATTATTCTTTCCTAAGTGTCGTGCAGCTTTTGATTGACAATGGCCAATGCAGATGGAATTCTATAGACAGAGACAGAGCAGATGAATGTGATTAGGTCCTGGTGATGAGTTGTGTCAAGAGTGTTATGGGATTTGAAGACACAGACTGGTTCCATGCTAGGGCCTTGTAAGTCAGGGCCATATCTTTGAGGAAGCCATCTGCCTCTCTGTTGCTGGTTCCCCGGTGTAGAGTTAGGGTAACTTTGAACTAAGAGAAGAACAGGGCCCACTGGAAGTTATTGGTTCAGGACCTTGGCCCTGCACAAGAACTCAAGTTTCTTGTGGTCCATAAACAGCTGGATAGCATAATGGGTCCCTTCCAACCCTAAATTGCCACTTCCCAAAAGCAGTCTTAATTTCCAGAAGCTCCTTTGCTAGGACCTCATAGTTTTGCTCAGCAGGTGTGAACTTCCTTGAACAGTAGGTAACAGGATGCAGTTATATCCATATCTTTGCACGAGGACTGCCCCAATTGCCAGACTAGAAGCAACTTCCACAACAAAAGCTTGCACCATGACAGGATGGGCCAATACTAGAGCGCTGGTGAAGGCAAGTATCACTTGCTCGAATGAATCCTGGAGCTGAGGCACCAATGGAAATTAGCATTTTTTTCAGAGTAGGGAAGTAAGGGTACATCTAGACTACAGCATTATTTCGGGATAATAGTTATTCCACATCTTTTGAACCAGCCCATTATTTCAAAATAGATTTCAAAATAAAGGGCTTGCTATTCTGATGTCCCTGTAAATAGCGGTTTATTTAGAAATTAGATTGAAATAAGATATGCAATTTGCGTAACTCAACTTCCGTATCTTATTTTGACCTACGAGTGCAGTGTAAATGCACCCTAAGGGTCTCACCTATTTTAAAAAATTAAAAATGAGCCTCTAGTAGAATTTTGCAACACCTAAAAAATGGTGTAAGTCATGCACATTGCAGGAGCTAGCCATTCACCGTCAGCCTAGACCTTAAGCAGATCCATCTTGACAACATTTAGGGAAAGGATGTGACCCAGGAATTCTGAGATCTGATCAAATGCACTTGTATCTAATTTAGCATAGAGACTGTGTGGTTATAGCCTCTCCAGGATTGTGTAGATATGAAAGGTGTGTTAGTCCAATAGTAGAAAAAGAGAGGGTGGGGAGAGAAAGAGAAGGGAAAAAGTGTCAAGTTTTTTCCCTGTTCTTTCCATCCCCTTCCCCTCTTTTTCTGCTATTTATTTGTTAATAGCAGACCACTTGCTCCATTCATCTGAAAAAGTGTGTTGTGTCCATTAAAGTTCACAAGAAGTAATTCTTCCACTCTACTCTGTGCTGATTAGTCCTCAACTGGAGTATTGCATCCAGCTCTAGGAACCACCTTTCAGGAAAGATATGGAGAAATTGGAGAAAGTCCAGAAAGTAACAAATATAATTAATGGTCTGGAAAACATGACCTATGAGGGAAGATTGAAAGAACTGGGTTTGTTTTAATCTTGACAAAAGAAGACCGAGAGGGGACAGGATCAAAACTTTAAAGTATCTAAAAGGTTGTTACAAGGAGGACAGAGAAAAATTGTTCTCGTTGACCTTTGATGATCGGACAAGAAGCATTGGGATTAAATTACAGCAAAGGAGGTTTAGGTTGACCAAAAGGGAAAACTTCCTGTCAGAGTGGTTAGGCACTGGAATAAATTGCCTGAGGTGGTCATGGCATCTCCGTCATTGCAGATTTTTAAAGGCAGGTTAAACAAACACCTGTCAGGGATGATCTAGATGGTGCTTGGTCCTGCTATGAGTACAGGGAACTGGACTTGATGAGCTCTTGAAGTCCCTTGTAGTTCTAGAAGTCTATGAATCAGGGATCCTGGTTATTGGGTGATAGTTCTGGATTGTGAAGACTGCCATCCTTCTTATATTACAAAAAAGGACTGGAGTACCAGGTGGTGAAATCAATTTGCATATGAAGCCCTGGCACATGTTCTCTTGTGCTATGTCTAGACTATAGGCTTTTTGCACAAGAAGCTTTTTTTGGAAGAGCTCTTCTGAAAAAACTTCTTGCAAAAGAGCCTCCACACTGCAAAAGCCCATTGAAAAAGCGATGCACTTTTTCAAAAGATAACGTCCAGACTGCCTGGACGCTATCTCTCTTGTAAGCAGTGATTGCTATGGACAGAATGGCCACTAGGGCACCCTCTTCCCTCTTTTTCCAAAAAAACTTCCTCATCCACGTCTATACACACCTTTTTGCGAAAGAGCTCATAGAATGAGGAATAACTCTTGCACAAAAAACCCTCTGTTCTTTCGGTTTTCTGTCACAAAAATGCGCTTGCAGTGTGGACGTAACTCAGGTTGTCAGAAAAATGACCATTTTTTCCAACAAAACTCTGTAGTCTAGACATAGCCTTGGACATATTCTCACAATGTTGCCAGTTCCATCCCTGATATTTAGTATATCTATCCGAATGGTATCTTCACCCTGCCTGAAATTCTATTTGGCAATCATAGCCTTGGTGTGAGGGAAGGTTTTCTGGGTTCTACTTCTCAAAGTAATCATGGTACTTGGGAGATGAAGTTTTTAGTTCCCCCAGTAGGTGTTTCAATGCAGGTAACTAACCCTACTTGAGCCTTCTTGGATCTGGGTGCAACATTCATTAGTCTTTGGCCATGCTGTCAGCAGAAGTCAGATGGGATGTGACTTTCTGCTCTTACCAGAGAGCAATGGGGTCATGAAGGCTCAGGCAGCAGCAAACAATCAGGGAAATGGGAGGGAATGGATTGCATCAATCTGCATTATTTCTCTAGGTCTCTGAAAAATGGCATCCAGGAGGACACTTTCCTCCATAACTAAACCTGAGGACAGTGAGGAGCTGTCAATAGTTTGAAAGAGTCAGGCAGAGTCTTGAGTAGCAGAGGATCTGTAGGAGCTGTAGCTACATCCATTATTCCTGCATTGAGGAATGTCTGTTGAAGGGGAATTCCTCAGAGGAATTCCTGGGATGTACATCTGGGTAGGCACCTGGAAATGGAAAGCTTATGGATGGTTCAGAGAGTGCATTTCAGTGAAGACTAGGGTACAGGGAATTTCTCTTCTCTCAAGGTCCAGGCCTATCCCTCTCTCCCAACATCGGGCCTGCACCGGCTTGTTTCTCTATGCACCTTAGCATTATAGTGGGCAGGTGGAAATGGCATGGCCAGTTTTACCACAGTAGAAGCATAGGTGGTGCTGTCAATGAGAGTCCTTTTCTTCCAGTAACACAGAAACTGGAGTCATAATACACAGTACGGGAGATTGTGAGCAACCCTCTTTTTTTCCCCTCCCTTCATTCTCGCAGACAATTATCTTTGCAAATGGTGAGATTCAAAAAAGCATCGAAGGCCCTTCAGCATTTCTGCACTGGGCAGTTCATCTCTGATGTCTTCCCACAAGCACCAACTAAACTGGCACAGCGAGCTGCTTTGTTCCATTCTGTATCCACTGTGAGGTGGCAGAAGTACACTGTATGGGAGGTCACTGTGCCTTGCCAGTACCTGAGTCTCCTCAGTGCAATCTCAGCTCTTCGTGCTTGGTGCAGGTCATCAATGATGGTGGGAACAGATTGAAGAAAAGCATCCCAGTCTGATCGCTTCAGGCTCTGGGCTTCCAGCAAGCGGACTATCAGAATCTTGTTGGCCTGACAAGAGGCATAGAATTGGTGACGCATCAGAATCACAAGGTGGCATTGGTTCATGAAGCCCCACAACCACCTGTTCCTGTCAAACTGTTAGAGTGACAGTATTGGAGGACCAAGTTTGGGGCAAGGTACTGCATGCTGTGTTCACAACATGATATGCTAAGTGTTGTGCTGCCTCACTTGCTCTTGCAGTACTCAGGACAACTTAAACCTGCAGTGCTTGATTATCTGTCTGAAGGCAGTGCTTGATTATCTGTCTGAAGGCAGAGGGCCCATTTGGATGATTCTGATGTTTCTAGTGGCTGCAGTGGATCTGCTAAGTCCACCCATCTTGCACCAGGCATGGCCTCTCATGAAATTGTGGTCTGATCAAGTTTTCATGGCCAGGTGTGACCAGCCAGACCGAACAGTCAGAGCCAGAGCTGGTGGTCAGAGGACTTAGCTGAGTCAGGATATCAGGAGGTCAGAGTCAAGAGACAAACTGTTGGTAAGAACCATCTGCCAAGATAATGCCAGGTCAGGATGCCAGGAAATAAAACCCAGGAAGCAAGAGCCGGAAGCACACAATCCAGAACAGGGTGGACCCCAGGTATTTGGACAACTTCCTGTTCCTGCTGCTGACTCAAATATGGCCAATCAGTTGCTACGGGAATCAGCCAAGAGGACTACAGGGAGCCTCAAACTGGCATTGGTCTTCATGTGTCACAGGCTACAGCAGGCTGGAAGATGGAGGATTGGAGCATAGCTGTTCCTGGAGACCCAAGTTCAAGACCTTGTTGGTCAGGTCAGCTTGGCCCAAGCAGGGGGTATTCAAATCTGAACTGCTGTACCTCATGCCTACAGAACAAATCAAACATGGCTTAAGACCCCTCCACTTTTTCCCTTATTTGTCAGTAAAATTGAGGCTTCTGTTCCGATCCAAGATGTTGTCTTTCTGCTGCCATTGCCAAGTAAAATACATTTGGTAACACTTAATTAAGGTTTCCATTAAGATTATATAGTCACAAATCTAAGAGCAAGGCTTTTGCTGCCCAACTCCCAGTTGCATGGTTAAAGCCTCAAATACCAAGCTGGGTACATAACCCTTCATTTAGATTTAATATGGAGTTTTAGTGTAACTTAAACAATTATCAAGTGATTATTAAAATTTACCTGAAGATTAACAAGCATTATTAATTACATAGTTGCCAACCCCTCCATAATTATGTCTTTTGTAGTCAGTTGGCATTAATTCAATTAGTCTTATGCAGTGTTATTACAGCTTTGTACATAGTGTCTATTACACAATTTGTTTAGCTTCATTAAGGATATTTTAAGGGTCTTTTGTTTTTTATATTATGTGAAATAACCATCTTAATTAATCTGCATTTAATGCCCTTTTGGGAACCAAAACTCAGAGTACTGCCTACAAGCCACACAGCATCACATAAAGTTAAATAACAAGATGCATGTTAGGCCAGAGCACAATTATAATAGTGTTTGTTTTGCAGAGAGAGGTATGTTTTATAGCTCTGGTTTATAAGCACATTTGTATGGGAAAATGTTTTTCAAGGAGAGGGTAAGATTTAGCTGATATATTATGAAACACCAGCTATTGAATACAACTATATCTGGTGTTCCACCATTTAATACTCTGGATTTGATCTGGTGCAGTTCTAGCATGGACTGTTGTATATACCTGTGTAAATGCAACCTAAAATGTAATAAGTATGTTGAGGGAGGCAATTTGAACCAGAACCCTATGGAAGCACTGTAGCATGGCCACCAAGTTACTTCTGGGTGGAAGCAGGAGTGAGGTTAACAGGGTATCACTAACCACCTCACTTGTCTGCTGGTGATCACTACCAAACCCATGTCTTCTCAGGCATGCCTGTCCTCCCCAAACAACACCCTCTTGTCCTATTCTGTTTCAGTGAAAGAAGAAATATGCAGACTTCCTCTCAATGAGAAGAGCCCACTGCTGTACATCATAGCACCCAGAGTTGCACTAGACACAACCACCCTGTGCTGCCTGTTGCATGTTGCACAACGCCTTACTAGATCTTGGCATGCTAAATCCAACAGCGCAACCAAAGCATTCAAGTTGATGGGTTACCCCTGGCTGGAAACAGAGAGAGAGTACGAGCCGAGCACGAGATCCCTCTCCAAAGGGTCAGCTGCTGGTAGGAGTTATGGGGTAACCCAGAAATGTCTGAAATCGCACATTCCAACTGCTAAACAGGAGAACAGAGCATCCATTGTTCCCTTCTCTGACTATTCTCCTCTTTAAGAGCATAATTATGCTTATAGCACCAGTACTATAATGTACCCAGATGGGACAGAACTGCACAAGCTGGGAATACCTTGAATATTTTTTATTTGTATAATGTAGCACCCAGAGTCCCTAGCCAGAATAGGGGCTCCATTGTGTTGTGCATACAGATAGTAAATAATTAGTGTGACCAAATGTCCTGTTTTTAAAAGGGACAGTCCCATATTTAAGCCCTCCAGCAGGTGTCCTGATTTTTTCTATAAAATGGGCAAACAGAAAATATGGGACTGTCTTCCCCCATCCGTATTGGCAGGTCCATTTCTGATGCTGACTAAATCCCAGCTCACCAGGTGCTTAACCCTCTTCATATCCCCCTCCCCCCGACCCCAACTGTGGATCTTGTCCCCAGGGAACATGGGGCTGTTCCATGACTTAGGCATCTTCACCTGCTGTGGCTCCTCTCTGACTGTGTTCACTGATGCCCCTGGGCCCTGGTACACAATACATCCTTAGGTCTCATGTCCTTCCTGTCTGTGCTATAGCCAGTGGTCAGGTGACACCTGGGTTATGTCAGTGGCCGGCAGCAGCCTGGAGATGTTAGCTGCCTATCAACACTGTATGGGCAGGAAGCTGCTTCCTGCCACATGGGGGCGGCAAGAAGAGATGAGTTCTGCAAGGCACAAGCCAAGTTCTCTCTCCTTCCTCCCCCCAGGGAGGAAGCAGCTCCTGTCCCTTCCCACCCACACAGGGCTGAAAGGCTGTTGCTGGCCACATTCTAGTGTGAACTCTGGCAAAAAGTCTGGGGAGGGGGCATGTGATCCTGTGTGCCCTCCATGTGTTCCTATGGCGAGCTCCCCAGCCCCGCCCTCTTCTCCCCTAGGTATGGCCCCTTTCAATGCAGGCCTAGCGGCCTAGTCTTTTAAATGCAGGCCCCGCGGCCTGGTCCAAGGGCAAAGCAGGCCCTGAGGCCTAGTCCACTCTCTGGGTGGATGGGGTAGAGGGGTCAGGGCCCTCCCTCTCCACCGGACCCCAACCCTGGGCCCTATTAGTGGTGGGTGGTTCCCTCCACTGGCTCGGCGGGGAGTTCTCCCCGAAATGCACCGAGCCCACCGGGGGGTTCTCTGCCCCTTGCCCTGGGTTGCTTCCTACCCCAGCCCTGTGGCCGACGGAGACCCCACCTGCAGACGCTGGGCTGGCGGTGGCCGTGACGTTGTCAGGTCCGGCATCTGGGGCAGCAGCAAAGGGGCTGTCCACCGTGGCGGGAGGCCCCCAGGGGCCAGCGTTGTGGGTGCGCTTGACCCGGGGACAGTAGCAGCAACAGCAGTGGTCCCAGCAGCTCTTGCTCTGGTGGCAGGTCCAGCTGTGGCTCTGGAGGTTGGGCAGGAGCTCCTCCCTCCCCGGAGGCCAGCCCCAACTGAGCAGCCCAGCAGCCTTTTATACTGGGGCTGCACTGCGAGCATGCCCAGCAGGGCTGCAGGGGAGGGGCATATTCCACCCAATAGGCAGGCTCTCCATCTCCCTGTTCAGTGCGGGGCAGGCCAGCCCAGTCACAGTTCTCCACAGGACATGTAGTACCCCAGGAAAGGTGAGTCCATCCTGGGGGCCCAGCCAGATAGCAGGGAAGAGAACACCACACAGGGAGCATTGGGTCAGCTGGTTCCCCCATCATGTGAGACAGGTGTGTGTGTGTGTGTGTGTGTGTGTGTGTGTGTGTGTGTGTGTGATCTCTCCCTGGGTGTGCATGCGGGGGGTAGAAGTGTATGTTTTGCCCCTGCTTGTCTGAACCCTAAAGCCCTAAAAGTTGAGACGGTAAATAAAAAGAATCCAAATACACATTTCTTTATATCAGGGGCTCAGTCATTTTGCTAATAATTTGAATGTTTGTACTGCATAGTTCAGATTGATTGCCATTGGACTTGGTTGAATACAAGTAATTTTACCAGGTGTCCCATATTCAGCATTGGGAAATATGAGTATCCTATAAATAATGGCCTACTACTGGTTTTTCTCCTTTCTTCTCAATCATCTGGTACCAGCTACTGTCAGAAACAGGAAACTGGACTAGACGAACCTCATGTCTGACCAAGTGTGGCAATTCATGCATTTCTAAGAAGAGAGTCCCTACTCGGCAGAATTTTAATCGTTTTACCTGCACTTCTTGTTGAATATAAATTTGAATTTAATTTAGTTTAGCTTTCAGAAGCTTTTTCCATACTAGCATTCTTAGTTTGGCAATCCTGCCATTTGTCACACCATGATCAGTACGTCTGACTATGCTGAATCACTGTGCTGGATCTATCCCTGACTTACCTCTAAGTGGGTTAATATGGTCAATGAGGCATCCCTTCATACCAAAGCAGTTCCATTCTGCTTTTGCTAACTACAATTAAAAATCGTTTCCTATATAAAAATAGAAATGTGGATATTCAAACAAGTTGTGCCAATCCAGAGTTTTGTTATAAACGAATGAAATTACATCACCAGATGATGACAGACCCTGCACTTCTGAAACTCCACTGAGTCCTGAAGCCACGTACTTTCTCCAACACAACCGTGTCAGACTATGGGTAGTGACGTTTTGGAAGATTTAGAGGGTGGAAAATAATAAATCTGCTTTTATTTGGCATGAAAAAACTAGATTAATATTTTTTAAAAGAACTTCAGTTTAATAACCGAAAGTTATATTTTCTCATTTAGAAAGACTTTACATACAGAGCTAGCTGCCTGATTAACAAGCAGAATAAAAATACTGTGTTTTTAAATGCTGTAATGTACTCAAGTGTTGGCTTGCCTTCCATCCAAGACCAAGGATATGAAACACATTTGAAAGATTGTAAAGATGCTTCTAAAAAAATAAAGTAAAATAAGTGGTAAAGTTAAATCATCTGCTGGCTATAGGCCTGGCTTGGCATGAGTAATTTGACACATTTGAGGCCTCTTTTTTGTGGGGCAGGGGAAGGAGACAGGCGTAGGGAGGTAAATAAATGAGTAGGCTGAAAACAGAATATCTGTACTAGCTCAGATAAGGGGGAACACCCAGGGAACCATTTACAATAGATAAGCTTATGGATTAAACAAGTGAGATAAAGAGTAAGTCATATATGGAAAGTGCACAGATAGAGCATGCTGTGCAGGGATTGGTTCCTATAAAAGTACCCAAGCCAATCCTAAAATGTGTCATGTATTGTAGTATGCAAATGTATATGAAGGAAGAGGTTTGCTTTGTCAATTCAGATCACAAATGTGCCCTATACTGAACCCCTATGATTGAGTCTGACCAACTCATCAGAGTAGCTTTGTTGTTTGCCAAATAAAGTAATGAAACTGGACTCGAACTGAAGTCTTAAGGAACTGAATGGAAATTCGGGGGAATCTAACCACTGTTGTAAACTGGTGTAGCTTCATTGAGGATCTGGACCACAGTACCTATTACTCAAAGAAATTCAGATAAGAAAGAGAGGGAGAAATGTTCTAAAATTCCTTAACCAGAAGAAAATATTCAGCGATAGTCTCACAGGTAATATATTTTACATCCATGTGACACACACATACTGATGACCAATTACATACACTTGATGATAGAAAAGTCAGTTCTAATAAGTTTTCCTGAAAAGACTGGATTGGCAATACTACATAAGGGCAGCCTGACTTGATAGAGGAATGAGAGTTAAATATTTGATGGGCTGGAATTGTCTAAAGAGAAGCAATTTTTTTTTTAAATAGCCTCTTGCACTTGGAAAGTTAATCATTAAGAGATTGCAAATCTGAAATCCTTCTTTATTCTGAATGTTGATTTTCATCAACTTAAAAATCCTCAAAACTCAAATAACTTTTAATGTATATGGGAGGTCACTGTGAGGTTAGTGTATAAGCGGACCACCTACATAGGAAAACAGCTACAGCTCTTTACTATTTACATTGTCAAAAGAAGGACAAAGGAACTGTTTTAACGAGGTGTTTTTCATTTGTCCTTTGTTTCATATTTTACAAAGGAAAATGGAAAAAGTACTTTTCAGTTAAGGGCATCTGAATCATAGTTCCAGAGGGACAGGCACTTGCAGGACAGTAAGTACTGAGGTATAAATAATTTGCAATAAATTAACTATAATCATTTTCCTCTTTCACATGTAGGAACATTCAGTCTTCGAAAGCTCTAGTTTTCTAGTTTAAAATCAGTTACATCTAAAACAAAGATTTTGGGGGGCATGTTTCAGTTCAGGAATAATGATAAGACAATGTGGTACATTATGGATTAGTGAGAAACTCTGCTGCATCCAGGAATGCAAATGTATTCAAGCTTTCACCATAGTGTTAGACTCTCTGGTCTATGTAACATGCACAACAATTCTACTGGTGGTGTGAAAACCCACAACAAGAGCTAAGTATTAATTGTGAACAAGGCTAAAAAGAAGTTGAGGGATCTCCTGCAGAAAGATCAGGATGCCAAATGTTAAAACCAACACACATTAATTCTCTGCTCAGACCTTAGTCATATGATCACCAACATAACAATAGCTTCGGAGGGGTAGCCAAGTTAGTCTGTAGCAGGAAAAACTTTAAAAACAACAAATAGTCTAGTAGCACCTTAAAGACTAAATAGTTATAAGAGGCTGATACTAAGGGTTCTTATCAGCCTCTTGCAACTATTTAGTCTTTAAGGTGCTACTAGACTATTTGTTGTTTTTTAAGCTTTTCCTGTTACAGACTAACTAGCCATCCGTTTGAAGCTTATTTACTATCTCTTTTTTTCTTCCTCCCCTCCATTTTTTTCCTTCTCTCCCCGCTCCCTTATTTATTCCTGGATCTGGACATCCAACACTCCTGTCATCTGAAGAAGTGGGTCATGCCCATGAAAGTTCCTGGTACCATGTACATGTTTTGTTAGTCTTTAAGGTGCTACTAGACTATTTGTTGTTTTTCCATCTCACCCACTATCTTCAAAGGGACACTTCAAATAGCTAAACCTTTATACACAATATTTTCATTTTCTTTGATGCTTCTATGTACTTTATTTTGAAATTGAAATTTCATATTTCACTATTGCATGTAGGATGAATCACTATATATCACATTGAAAAATGTCAAACATTAGTCCTGCCGTAAGGGCAGGCGACTGGACTTAATGACCTCTTGAGGTTCCTTCCAGTTCTAGTATTCTATGATTCTAGGCTATCAAAAAATATTATGTTTATGTAAATTTGCATTTCAGTGATTTACATTTGGTAGATAAAGTATATTCAGAAGAAAAGCAACAAATATTCTGTGAGTTAGAACCCTGCTGGAACTCTCTTAATACTGGACCTTCAGAAATCTCCATCTAGCAAGAGGTTCTAGTTAAGAAACTGTGATGAATGCGGCCCCAGGCCTGAAAATACAAATCCTAACCATATAACTGCAGAGTCACATGTGCAGTAGCTTGCAAGATACAGTGCTAGTTTCTGAACACCGCAGTTTCAATTTATAAGGTCTCCTCTGAGACAACAACTATTTTGTTCTTGGAGTTGCTACAACTGGTTACATAGGATATATACAGACACACACACACACACACACACACACACACATATGCGCACTACTCTCACAAATTATTTTTGTTCCTTGTTGTTCTTTCTGTAAGATAGAATAAGCCATTTCAGATTGAAGACATATGACTGGTTTAAAGTCTTGCAAACTGGCATCTCTCATATTTCTTTTGTGTTTTAAATGGGACTATGAGTGCGAAATAGTCATACTTGTGCATTATGACCCCAGACAACTAGCGACTGCTGGCACTGAATCAACTAAACTAGAGTTCACAGGGCTTAAGTCTATTTCTTATTAAAGCATCACTAGTTTCCAGCTCAGAAGTGATGGTTATGCTGCATAATAGACCCACACAGTATAAGGATTAGTCATCTAAGCATGTGGTTTATGCTGAGTAAACTGACATACTTGATAAAATTTAAGAGCTTGAAGTTTTTCATATGTAAAATTTTCCTCCTGGAACTGCTGCTAGGATTTGGGTTAGGAAATGAGGTTGAAGGGGAGGGAAGGAAGATGCAGCAAGATAATGTCTGAGGTTATACAGAGGCTAATAGATTCTCTAGAAGCTTGGATTTTTTGATTAATGCAAATTAGTTGAGGAATTTATTTTGGTTTTTGGAACCAGAAAAAAGATGAGATAAAACTATATTTCTCTCTCAATCAAGTCAATATTCTAAAACATTTAACTGGTTAATCCAGGCATTCTGAATTATGTAGGATTGTCAGCTCTATGTATGTATACATTTTTTGTAAATTGTCTTCAGTTTATAACTCCAGTGGGTTAAAATTGTATCTATCCCTTAGTTTTTTCAGATTAATGACAGCAGTATAGATGGATGGCCCTAGGGACTAGCAATGAAGTACATTTTCTTTTTACCTTTAAAATAATGGGACTATGTAATGAAAATTGGTGGGTGTTTAGTAATAACCACACCATTTTTTAAAAAGTATACTACAATTGCAAAGCACTTGTAGGATTAAACACACACACACACACACACACACAATGAATCCTGAAAGAAACCAACAAGAAAATATAGGAAACCTGGCCAGATTATCCAGTCACCGTACTAATTTTGATTGGTGTTATCAAACTGTAAGAATGGCTAACCCCAAAAGAAGTGGCCAGCTAAAAAGAAAGTGCATCAAATGAGAGATTTTCACATTTCTCGGTGGTTCCCCCTTCATGGTCAGATTTTTAAATTTATAAACTTCACATCCATGGGAGGTTTTTATCAGGGTGTCCCCTTGCCAAGAAGAGTCCTTGAAATCTTAATGTAGATTTGCTTAAAGCTGTGGCATGAATTATGTAAAAGTAATGTTTTGGACAAACCTATACTTATGTGATAGATATGTATATATCAAAATTATACATCAATTTAACTTTATGGATAAAAATTTGCTGCCATAGGCTTTTCCCCCCTAGGAAATTTTAAAGCAATTTTTCAGCAACAGGGCCCAGTTCAGATGCTTAATTTTAAAAGCATGTGGCTAGTCCTACTGACTTCAATAGCACTACTCACTTGCTATAAGGTAAGCATGAGCTATAGATACAGTACAGATCCACATGTGCTTACCTCTTAGCATAGTGTACCATAATAGAGACATAAGTGCCTGGACTTCACTGAAGCATACATAGCCAGTAGCAGCAGAGACAAAATATTGACTACAAAATAGCTCATGTGTAGACTTTCAGTTTTTTTCAAGTGGCAACAGCTATTTCTGAGCTCATCTCAAAGCTTGTTTAAATAACAGCCATTCTAGTAAAAAATGAGGAAGAGTAGGTATGGACAGTTAGAAACTATTTTAGTTGCAATTCCGGACAATAAAATGAATGACAATTAAGTATTTTATAATACATTCGGGGAGGAGGAAAACAGGCTGGTTGGTCAGTTAGTTCTTCCATTCCCTCTCCAGTCAGCTGATCCTCATGTGTCTTGAATAAGGAAAGCTACTTCCCCCAGGGAAACTGAGGCAGTGGTTAAAATGAATGGCCAACATCAGAATAGAAGTGAGAGTCAGGAATAGAACTTCCAGCTTCTGATGTTGAAAACATTCCTGTCTGTTACAGTGATTTCAATATGCAGTTGGGTCAATTATCTCAAGCTATATATATTAAAAGTATAATATAGACACATAGTAGTGTAGTTGAGCAGGCCTCAAAGATGGTTTCCAAAATTTTGCACCCTGGACCAAGTTTATACAATCCTTGAATCTTTATTTGACCATTTTGAGCTAGTTCCTCCAACTGAATAAACTGGTGCAGATTCACACCCACTGGGGACTGGCCATAACTTTGATACTCTACCATTATCCCTTCCTATCCATCATGAGAAAGCAAACAGAAAGTTCCACTTTTCATGAATGTACAGGGGGAAAATCCCTAATTTCTCTTTGCAGCTTTCTAAAGAGTTGTCTGAAAGCATTATTTACAGTGCTCAGAAATAACCATTAAACACAGCCAAGTTCAGGAAACGGATGTGTCTTGTAATTAAGATAAGTCACTGAATGTATTTGCTCGCTTCAGTTTTACCTATGGGCTATGTACTTTTCATGGAATTGGGCCACCCAGCAAAGAAATCCACCTCCCTCCAGTAGAAACGGTTCATTCAAAATCCCCCCAAGAATAAAACCGTTGCTACATCTTGACAAGTACGGTGCAAAGAGTCATAATTGTTTGGTCTCACATTTTCTACTCAACCTCAAAAAAATTAAACTTTGGTTTGCTTTTCCTTTCCACACTTTTGATGTTAGATCAAACATGACAAGCCTTATCAGTCAGCAAAATGAACTGAACTCATTCAGAGTCAAAAGCCTCAAGGGTGAGGGATTTCTTTAATCATATTCAGGCCAATTATGAGGATTTCAGCTACTTGCAGAATGTGGTTCAATATTAACTGTTGTAATTTAACAGTTCAGAAGAGGAGGAGGAACCTTCCCCCCCCCTTTTCTAGAGAAGAGAGAGGGATTAGCAAAACTCATGAAAATATATCTGCACAAAACTGCATTCGTTTTCTTTCATTTAAGGAACCTAAAGTGACTTCTATACTGTTGTCAAGAGTACAAGGACATGTAGACAAGGGATCCAAGAGTAAACCACATTACCAAAATCTCTAAGTTTGCAAAATGGGATGTGTAAGGATTGCTTGGGACTCATCGGTGTTTGATTCTGCAGTTCTCATCTCTCTTGTAACCAATGGACAGTGGAGGAAGCACTCACAGTTAAAGTTGCCTCTGTTGTCTGAGGCTAGCAAATCGCCAGCTACAAGATCTCCTGAAATCCAGTAAACACATTAGAATACAGCTGTGTTCTGTTTAAGAAACCCACAGAGTTCCCATTGTTCTTGAGGTTATCCAGCTAGAGCAGTAAGCATCAGCGCAATCAAGGGGCATGCTGAGCTTAACTTGTGAGAACAGGGAAAGTACTGCTGACAGAGCAGCAAGGGTAAAAACAGCTTGACTACAGCCAAACAGCTCCTCTGGGAGGAAGCAGTCCTGCAGGGCTCCCTCCAAAATGACCTGAACAGAGATACCGTTTCAAACATTTTCTGGTCCCCCGAGAGGACACAGCCAAAATAATCCTCAAGCCAATCTGCACAAAGTGGGCAGCATTGCTCAGGCTTGGATAGGAAGCAGGTAATCATTTAAGATACAGTAAACAAATGTCTCAGGCAATCCTCTCCCCAAATAACAATGTACCGTGGATCTAAAATTCCTTGGGAAGTAGCTTAGGATGGGTGAGAAGCATGAGCACAGGAAGGAGTGTCTCAGTGCTCTGAGGCTCACGTTTGAATTATTTAGGCTCCCTAGAAATGTCTTCAAATCACAGCTGGACGGACTTTGATCCGGATGAACGTGCTCATGAAATGATGATTTCATCATTCTCACAAAAGGAAGGAGAGAGAGCGGTAAAATAAGGACAACAGACATCAGGAAAAAAATTCGACTAGCAAACGCAGAGAGCTGGTAGGCCAGGCCCCACAGGAAGAAAATCAAAGGGAAAAAGGAACTCAGGAGCTGGCAGTTTCTGAAGAGACAAAGGCACAGCAGCCAACTACCTGAGAGTATGTCTACAATAGCTCGTTAATTCGAGCTAGGTAGGCAAATGAGGCAACCAAATGAAGCCTGGGATTTAAATATCCAGGCTTTAGTTCCATGTTCCCGTCCGGTTGCCATTTTGAAATTTCAGTAGCCCAAACTCACTGCGGCTACATGCGGCAGTGAAACGTTAATTCGAACTAAGTCCTTTTTATTCGAATTAATTGTTACTCCTGAGGACTTAATTCAAATTAACTGTAGCCACGCGGCAGTGAGTTTGGGCTAGTTAAATTTCAAAATGGCGACCGGACGGGAACATGCAAATAAAGCCTGGGATATTTAAATCCCAGGCTTCATTTGCAACTCCGGTCACCTCATTTGCCTACCTAGCTCGAATTAACAAGCTAGTGTAGACATACCCCCAGTGTGAAGGAAAAACCAAAAACAGTACAATGCCTGAGTGTGCACCAAGAGAATTCGGCAAGTTCATATTCAGAAGGGCTAGGCTGAGTGGCTGCCTGTGCTGCTGTGGACACACAGCTACTTTTAGGTGCTAGCTTTAGCCAAGCTTGCACAGTTATGTCTATGAAAGCTGGGAATCACACCTCTCCCAGCACAAATGTAGACAAACCCCATGGCAAAAAGAAATCTTGAGAGAGAGTATGAATGAAAATAGATTAATCAACTTCCCTAGCAAGTTCCTTACCCTCTGCATATGTGATCTAGTCCCTGGCAGCACTGATGTTACTTAAAGCTGCTCCAGAAACAGTTATGCCATGAACATTTTTTAAATTATGTTTTTCCACATTCTGCAATGTGACAAAGCCAAGACCTTCTTGGTTTTTTTTCTTTTCAAGAAAAAGCTTTTGGGTCAGGAAGAAAGACACCCCTCCCCCCCGTTACTAGAAAATAGACAGTTGGTTACAGTACTCACCTGGTTTGGGGAGGAAAGTCTGAGCTCTTGCTTTGCCTAATTCCAACCAGGAATTTGAACCTCAGTTTACAACACACACCGGGGATGTAGGAAACACCAGGCTCTAGGCTGTTCTGCACATCGCCTGTTGGGATCTTCCACAGGCTCACAACCCCAAATATAACCCTACCTAATTTTCCAGTTGGGGAAAAAGTTCCAGCTTGCAGCTTGCCAAACAGACAGGAATTCCTAAAGATGCGCATGTTATGCACCATTCCCGAACATCCTGCAGTTGACGTTGGTGAAATGGCCCTTGTGATCCACCAGCTCCTGCAGCACCAAGTACTCCTTGCAATTTATGCACTCCTTGGCAAGGTGGTCAGGTGCCAAGATTGGGATGTGCATTCTGTCTATCACCCCACCACAGTTAGAGAACCCCATTTTGGCAAAAGTCTCCACTGTAGCACCCATGTTTCCTAGAGTCACTTCCTTCTGTGGCAGAGCACGGAACAACAGCAGCTCCCTCTGTAGATTCCTCCCCTCCAAATTGAATTTCCAACTGACCACTAGCTGTCTGGCATTGCAAACTTCCACAGGGCAATTTCCAAGTGCTTTTCCACTATCAGAGTCTCACTTGGGTGACCCTACACTTCAGAGTGGGGGAAAGCCATGTGCAGAGTTCCATCAAAGTGGCCTTGCACATTCAGAGATTTTGCGGCCACTGCTGATCATGCCATACCTGCAGGACTACGCAGTCCCACCAGTCTAAGCTTGTCTAACAGCTTGTGAACAGTGTGCCCATGGCACCCCAAAGATTCGTCCTCATCCTTTTCCTGGAGTGACATGAACATGCTCTTCACATACTCCACTATTAGACACACCAAGGTAGACATCAACATCGGGACATACTCACACTCCTATGGCATCTGCATGGGTAACCAGGACCAAAAAGGGTCTGAAAAGACTGTTTCCTATTGATCTCAAGCAAAGGGAGAGGGAGTAGATGAGCATATTCTGGGACACTGATGACATATACCCAGAACCACTCACTGCACTGGTCCAAGTGTGCACTGGAAGCATAACCCAGAATACAAAGCAGCACAGGCACTGTCGGATACCTACCAGTCTCGTAAAGTTGATGGCAGTCTCCTTACTGGGCACATGGTACTTCCAACTACATTGAATTCATGTGCACGGTGAGGTCACGGATCGTCAACTTTACAAAATCTGATGGTAAGAAATTGACCTTAAGAAATTCAACCCTTGTCACATACTGTAGACATGGCAGTACAATAATCGGCCACAGGTCTGTAGGAAAAAACTGGCCATTTTTGTTGAGGGCAGTGGAGTGCAATCATTTGAGAAGGTGCTTTTAAAATTGCATCTAGATAAACCAACCTGAAAGTCTGGGGACTGCCTTCAACAACATGAAAAACAAAACATCATCCAAATCTACTTTCCAAGAACAGCTGGGCATAGATAATCTGATTCAATTCAGTTAAATACCCCAAGACATGTGTACACACACACACACACACACACACACACTCACACACACACACACACACACACACACACACCTGTAAAATGACATGGTAAAGCAAAGCATTACTCCAGTTTGTGAATGATCCAGGTCCTTAGTTTTAAAACTTGATCATCCAAATCTTTCAACAGAAATACTGATACCTCTTTAAGGTAAGAATGTGCCAGCTAGTTTGCTCTCGAGTGTACAACAACGAGATGGCTCCAAAATGGAATTTCTATTCCATGTGAAATTCTAATATTTATAATTTGTGTTTCCAAACTAGAAAGTTAAAAAGTCAACAATTACAGTGAAATAGAAATTCAAAAGCTATTATTCAGAAACATTTAAATGTTTCATTTTAACAAGATTGAAATAATTTAAAATATAAAAATATGATATTAATTTTAATGTTATAATAAAAAGTAGTAACAAAAATTATTTAAACTTTCTCATTTTGTTTAATTGTTATGGCATGCTTCCATCTAAAATTAAATAGACTACTACATGGTCCAATGAAATATTTTAATCTTCACAAAACTGCCTTTTTTACTGGAAAAAAAAATGTTGACCAACTGGAATTAGTAGATTTGCACTTTAGTGAACACTCCGAGTCCCAAGTACAGACTGGCTTAATTTTTAGGGCATCCCTTTGGAAGTGGAGCAAATTGAATGTTAACTTTCTGAGTGCTTATTGGTTTAACCAACTGAATCAAGTGCAGTGAGCATTGACTGATATTCTTTTGGCTAGAAACTGAGCCTTAGGCTATATTCTGCTAACCACCTCCTTTTTAGAAACCCACTTATTTAAAAGGAAAATTATTCAGAATCCAGAAAAAACATTTTAACCTAGATAGATTAATAATTTATATATGGTAGCATGATAAAAGTCAGAGTAAAAATTTCCGTTTCATGGGCTAGATGGATTAAAAGTGTAAAAGAGCTTTTCTTTTCTTCTTTGAGGCTTTCTAACATCAGGACCAGCCTGCGCCCTCTCTCTTTCACCCAGTTTGTTCAAAGGCGCTATTTGTGGGGGACTAGGAGGGTCAGTAGCCACCCCTAAAGTTTGAATTCCTGTATTTCATGCTTGAGGTCTGCTTAAAAAGCATGCCCTCACTGTAATGGCAGCTTTGCCTTGAGTGCAGGAAATCTGTATATAAACAAAGGGAGGCAAGGTGATTAAGGTAAGAAAAGGCTTGTAATTCAAGTAATTGAAGGATCATTAAATCATCATTAAAAGCTAGGGGGGAAAGATTAGGAATAAATAGTTGTGTGTTCCAGGGGTGTGCATTTGGACCACAGCAGTTAAACTTCTCATTAATGTTCTTCTAAAAGGGGTGAATAGTGAGATGGCAACATTTGCAGATGATACAAAATTACTAAAAATAGTACAGTCCAAAACTGACTGCAAAGAGTTACAAAGGCAGATGACACTCAGTATTGAGATATACAAATTAATATGGCCTGGGAAAATATAATCCCAACTATACATACAAATAATGAGCTCTAACTCAAGAAAGATCTTGGAATCATTGTGCATTGTTCCCAATGTGCAGTAACAGTCTAAAATTCTAACCAAATATTGAGAATCATTAGGAAGGGAATCAATAGCAAGACAAAAAATATCATATTGCCTCTATTTAAAGTCACAGTATGCCCACATATTGAACAATGCATCCAAATTTGGTCATTCCCTCTAAAAAAAAGATAGATTGGATTTGGAAAAGGTAGAGAAAGGAACAACTTCCACATGAGGAGAGATTAACAAGACTGGGACATTTCAGCTTGGAAAAGAAATGACTAAAGGGCAGGAGATATATTGGAGGTCTAGAAAATCATGAATGGTGTGAAAAAATAGAATGAGGAAATATTATTTATTCCTTCACAAACATAACAAAAGAAGCTCACCCAATGAAATATATAGGCAGATGATTTTAAACAACCAAAAGAAATTACATCTTCATGGTCAACCTGTGGAACATTTTATTGGGAGATGATGGAAATGCCCAAATGTCCAATGTCCCGAACATTGGAACTCCAATGTTCCAGTGAGTTCAAGGGGGTGTGACAGGCTGCTGGCTATGCCAGAACTCTGCCACGACAGCCTGGCTGAAAATTGAAGCCACTTGAGCCAGCCCATACTTCACAGGATAGTAGGAAACAGCTGTGGGCCTCATTAGCTAGATAAGGGGGGAAGTGGAAGGGGAGGAGCCAGAGAGTGTCTGAGTATGCTCCCCAGCCAGCTAGAGAAGCTAGCTGAGTTTGTTGCAAACAAAAAGCTCTGTAAATAGAAGGTGATAGGAAATTGGCACAGATAATAAAAGGCATGGGTGATTGCACAAGAATAGGTCCCCAGTTGATTTGTGACCAAAGAAAGGGTCCTGAGATGAGGAGCCTGAGCAAGAACTTTGCCACAGAGGATAGGTCCATCAATTGCTCCTAGCCAAAAGGGCAGAAATGGTATCCTTAGCTTCTATTTGCCCCTTCTGTTCATGCCTTTTGAAGCACCTGGCTACCAGGGCCGGCTTTAGGAAGTGCGGGGCCCAATTCGAACAGGGTCAACGGGGCCCCACAGCAATTTTGGTTGAGCAAAAAAAGAAAACACACACACACACAGTGCTAAACTCACACGGCCGATGTACTCCTCCTCCGGGGCCAGCAGATTTGTATAATTTTTGGTGGTGCCCCATTAGCCATACCCCCTGGCACCCATTAGCCAGGCCTCTGGAGGCAACACACTCGGGGCAAGATGGACACATGACCAGAAATAAAAGGTGTCATGTCACCCCTCTTGAAGGACTTTTCCCACCATCCTCTTACCAACAGGGATTAGTTTGGCCCCCACCAACCCCCCCCCCCCCCATGCAACTATCCTGCAGTTGCATTAACCCAATGTGTATGACATTAACTCGGGGGCAGAGAGACTAGGGGAAGTATTCCCTCTAAGGCTATGTCTACACTCGCAGCTTCTTACGCAAGTACAGACGTTCTTGCGCAAGAACCCACAGAGCAGCCACGCTGCTGGCCTGCTCTTGCTCAAGGAAATTTACAGTATGGCGTGGTAAGAGAGGGTGTCTTGCGCAAGAGCTATGCTCTTTTCTAACCGGTATAAGCTCTCTTGCGCAAGAGGGCAGTGTGGATGCTCGGCAGGGATTTCTTGTGCAAGAAACCCGTATGGCTAAAATGGCAATTAGAGCTTTCTTGCTCAAGAGAGCATCCACACTGCCATGGATGCTCTTGCGCAAAAGCACAGTTCACACATGGCAGTGTGGATGTGTTCTTGCGCAAGACTTCTTGCACAAGAACCCTTGCGCAAGCTATTCTTGTGCAAGAAGCTACCAGTGTAGACATAGCTTAAGAGTTTCCTCCCATGAGCAGAATGGATTTCTTCCCATGAGCAGAATGGTTGTGCACCTGTACTGAGCTCATGTGGCTTGTTTGGATGTGCCACCAGAGGCATAGCAAGGGTGTTATGGGCAAAGGAAAAATTTGCGACCCCTTTCCGCCCACCGTCACATGGCACGGCCCCAAACCTGGTGCACAGCTGAGGGGAACTTGTACCACATCTTCCCCTACCCCCTACAGTTTGGGGCCGGGCTCCCACATGCACTAACCCTCCAGTGGAGATGGAGGAGGGTCGGGCTTAGAGCAGGGTCGGGCTTGGAGCAGGGAGGAGGCTCCAGCTGCCGGTGGCAGCCGGAGTAGGAGCACATGAGCTGAAGGGATAACGGGGGGAGCAGAATGGGATTAGATTGGAGCCTCCCTAGCATGGTGCCAGGGGCAACTGACCCCTCTGGCCCCCTCGCTACACCACTGCCCCCCTTCCGCCCCGCAGATCTATCATCTTATGCCTGTGCAAGATCTGTGAGAGCTGTACCATGAATCTGCAGTTAGTGTCTGCCAGCTTCTCGGTGCTGTCCCAATGCTGCCACATTCACCTCCAAAGAGGGGGCTTCCCAAAGCAGGCCCTTGCTGCTGAGCCCTAAGACGTCCACAGGTCCAGTCTCCTTTCAATGGGCCCACTTCCCAGGGCTCATTGATCTTGGATCTGGCTTCCATCCCCTCTCCAACCTTTGCAACTACCCAGAGGTGCTCACCTTCCGCCTTATCCATTCCAACCTCATTCACCCCGCAGGGACAGTCTCTGCCTCACTTGTCCTAGGGACTATTCTACCAAGACGTAATACAAAGTTTCCATGTAAAAGGACACAATACAAAGCTAAAAACTTCAATGAGAGAATGATTAATACAGAGATGTGTCTACATCTGCTGCAGGGAGACACCTCTGCCTGCCTTCACCTCTCTCCCCCAGAGTCTACAGCCCCATTGCAAAGCAGGGGAGGAGAAGAAAAGAGGCTGTGGCCCATCCAAGGGGACTGAAGCAGTCATGAGCAAGCCATGCCCGGGAGCCATTCTCCTGTCCATTGCTGGTGCTGTGTTGCTTCAGGCACACTGAAATGCAGTCATCTCTAGGGTGGGCAGGACAGCTGTTTAACACCTGCACAAGGTTTCAGGCAGGGGGCAGTGCTGGCTGCCTTCCTGCAGAGCCCCCATCAGAACTACCGTGCCCTCCTGGCTTAGGAAAAGAATAAACAGGAGGATTGGAAATTAACCCGCCCAGTCTCACGTCCCCTAGGCAGGGAATGAGCCATTTACATTAGGCCCCAGCTACAGTATCGTGTCCCGTTCTGGGCGCCACATTTCAGGAAACGTGGAGAAACTGGAGAAACTCCAGAGAAGATCAACACAAATGATGAAAGGTCTAGAGACCATGAGGTATGAGGCAAGGCTGAAGGAATAGGGCTTGTTTACCTTGAAAAAGAGAAGACTGGAAAGGGACACAAGAGCAGCTTTCAAGTATCTAAGGGTGTGTCTAGACTACATGCCTCCTTCGACGGAGGCATGTAGATTAGCCAGATCGGAAGAGGGAAATGAAGCCGCGATTAAAATAATCGCGGCTTCATTTAAATTTAAATGGCTGCCCCGATCTGCCGATCAGCTGTTTGTCGGCAGATCGGGGGAGTCTGGACGCGATGCCCCGACAAAGAAGCCTTTCTTCATCGACACAGGTAAGCCTCGTGAAACCAGGTTTACCTGTGTCGATGAAGAAAGGCTTCTTTGTCGGGGCATCGCGTCCAGACTCCCCCGATCTGCCGACAAACAGCTGATCGGCAGATCGGGGCAGCCATTTAAATTTAAATGAAGCCGCGATTATTTTAATCGCGGCTTCATTTCCCTCTTCCGATCTGGCTAATCTACATGCCTCCGTCGAAGGAGGCATGTAGTCTAGACACACCCTAAAAGAGTATCATAAGGAGGAGGAAGAAAAATTGTTCTCCTTGGCCTCTGAGGTTAGGATGAGAAGCAATGGGCTTAAATTGCAGCAAGGGAGGGTTAGGTTGGACATTAGGAAAAACTTCCTGCATGTCAGGGTGGTTAAACACTGGAATAAATTGCCTAGGGAGATTGCAGAATCTCCATCACTGGAGACATTTCAGACCAGGTTAGATAGACATCTGTCAGGGATGAGCTAGGGCAACTCAACTTTGGAAGCCCCAGGGGCCACACTGATACTTACAGAACATGCTGAGGGCCTCAACGTAAGTGTGGTTGCATATGCAATCAAATATATACAAATAGCTTCTCTCACACTGCCAGGTGTGAATACAAAGATTAAGGCAAGACTACACAACACACAGGCCCCATTTAAGTCAGTTCTGCTGATACTAATAAAATGCAATATTTACCCAATTTCTACCCATGTGACAGCACTTTTCATGAGCAATGACAGTCCAAGAATTTAACTACTAAAACGCATATCAACAGAAGATCATTACACTAACTACTTTTTTATTTTGGCTCTTACTCGCCGGCCACGTGTTGATCTCCACATAAATCCAAACTGCACCACGGGGCACAAACAAACTGGCCGTGGGCAGCATACCAAGTTATTAATAAATATTTTTAAACCTTTACCTTTTCTCTCTGCTGCCATGTCTCCTCCCCTTGCTCCATCATTTCCCCTGGTGCCTGCTGCCCCCCGCAACTTCTCACCCTCCTCTGCTGTCCTGACTCCTGCCCTTCGCCCTCCTGTGACCTGCCCCCCTCCACCAGCCCTTCACTCCCCCCTGTGCCCACTCCTCCAGTAGCCCCACTCTGATCAAGTGAGCTACGCCTCCTCATCCCCTCTTCTAACACCTCCGTCTACACACCTGCCTTGCCCCTCTCCTCTGGTGCTGGTCCCCCCTACCTGCAGGTGTCTGCCCTTCTGCTTCACCCCAGAATCCCCTGGCACCTGCACCTTCCCTTAGCCCTGTACCCTCCTGGTGCTCCCCCCTCCCTTACTGCCCCTGACCCTTTGCCTTCTTTTTCCCTGATGCCCATCCCCTCGCCACTCTCTGCCCCATTCCCCTCCTGTCCCTCTGTGCCCTCACACATGACTTGCTCCATCCCCACCTTTCTCATGCCCACCCCTTCTTTCTAGCCTTCTCCCAGCACCTCCCTCTCCAGCCCCCAATGCCCTTCCCCTCTCTTCTCCTCTCCCAGCATCACCCTGTCCCCCTTCCACTGACACCTCCCCTCCTGCCCTTTCCCTCATTGTCTGCACTTGGCCCCCTGGCATTTGTCTCTTGGTGCCTTCCCCTTTCTTCCCCCTCCACACAATCCCCTTCCCCTCCCCCTCCTCTGACACACAAGCCCAAGCCCCTTTCTCTTCCCCTCCCCCGCCGCACAAGCTCAAGCCCCTTCCCCTTCCCCTGCCGCACAAGCCCTTCCCCTCCCCCTCCCCAGTCGTACAAGGCCCTCCCCCTCCGCACAAGCCCTAGACCCTTTCCCTTCCCCTCCCACACTGCACAAGCCTAAGCCCAAGCACCGTCCCCTCCCCCTCTGCCCAAGCCCCTCAGCCCAAGACCAAGACCAAGCCCCTTTCCTACCTTCTGCCTTCCATGTTGTGGGGACAAACTCTGCACTCAGGCCCTGGAGTCCGAACCTGGAGCTAGCCATGCAACGTGCCTCCGAGGAGTTTTAAAATCCCGGGCCGTGACGTCATGTCACACCCGGGCCCCGCCCACCTGTAATGCCGCACATGGCAGCAGCAGGCGGTGAGGGGGAGCCGTGCATGGTAGGAACGGTCCGGGGCCGAGGGGGACGCTCTGGGGGCGGGGTGGGAGAACGTGTGGGAGGGTCCGGGGCCCGCTCCAGGCAGAGCTCGGGGAGAGACCCAGCTCCACATATTGGTGGAGCAGGGCCCCTGGCTCTGAATACTAACTCGCCGGCACTTCTGGGTTCAGGGGCGCGGGGCCTAAGGTTGTGTCTGCTGGCCACTATTGGAGACAGGATACTGGGCTAGATGAAAAATTGGTCTGACCCAAGATGGCCATTCTGATGTTCTTATCTGCCACCTGCTGTAATCCACTAGACCCCACTCCCTTTCCAGAGCTGAGATAGGGTATATCTACACTACCCCGCTAGTTCGAACTAGTGGGGTAATGTAGGCATACCGCACTTGCAAATGAAGCCCGGGATTTGAATTTCCCGGGCTTCATTTGCATAAGCCGGGTGCCGCCATTTTTAAATCCCGGCTAGTTTGAACCCTGTGCCGCGCGGCTACACGCGGAATGGAGTAGCTAGTTCGGATTAGGGTTCCTAATCCGAACTAGCTGTACTCCTCATTCCACGAGGAGTACAACTAGTTCGGATTAGGAAGCCTAATCCGAACTAGCTACTCCGTGCCGCGTGTAGCCGCACGGCACGGGGTTCGAACTAGCCGGGATTTAAAAATGGTGGCGCCCGGTTTATGCAAATGAAGCCCGGGAAATTCAAATCCCGGGCTTCATTTGCAAGTGCGGTATGCCTACATTACCCTCCTAGTTCGAATTAGGAGGGTAGTGTAGACATACCCATAGAGTCCAGCAGTCCTGACAGAGTCTCTCTCTCTGCAGAGTAAGTAACAAAAGTAAGAATATGTATTAAAATTTTAAGGCTAACCAGTGTACTTTAAGTGACTTGCCACAAAATGTTAGAATATATTAATATTAGAGCAGAATGGGCCTAACATTTATTTTTTTTTCATTTTATAGGAATTAGATACAGTGTGCCTGCCAGCTAACGGCTAAGTTAAAGTTATCTGCCCAAAATACCTACAGTTTTCCAGTGACTTAATATCCCTTGGAAAGAAGTGATGCGTATGATGGGAGGGCTGATGGGGTTGATTCCCACCTCCACTCCACCCCCAATTTGCTGCTTGGCTTGTACTGCGTATGCTCAATAATACTGGGTAAACCGGTATCCTCAGTCTGCCCCCTGTGCTCTCACTCTCTCTTCACCATAACAACATGCACAATTCCCCACCACCACCACCACCAAAATCTGAAATGGTGCCCCTAAATCTGTTGTTGCTAGAGCTTTACTTTTCTTTCTGCTGCAGTGTATCTAGTATTGGGCGTGTAGATAGCTAATCAAAAGTGAACCACTCTACTTACATGAAATGAGAAATGAGGTGGTGCTTGGCCTACAAAGAAAGGGAAGCTGACACATGCTCTCCCATCATGTATGGACCCACGTTATGACTTTCTTTTGCTTAAATAAGAGACAAAATTTTGGTTCTCTCACGTCTTTACATTCACTACTTCAAGGAGAGTACTGTTAGCCCGTTGGGCCCAAACAACTAGCAAATATTCAGGGTTTTGTGTGGTGTTCCCATTAGAAGGTGAAATAGATGCTAAAGTCAGGTATTTCTTAATGTAAACCAATTTACGAAAGAATGCACACAAAGTCCTGTTTGTCAGAACACAGTAGAAAAAAAATCCAAACAAGAGGCTCACACTTTCAAGTTTCTTTTCAGAGGGGTAGCCATGTTAGTCTGTAAGGGTATGTCTACACTACAAAGTTAATTTGAACTAACAGACGTTAGTTCAAATTAACTTTGATAGGCGCTACACTAGCGCTCCGCTAGTTCGAACTTAATTCGAACTAGAGGAGCGCTTAATTCGAACTAGGTAAACCTCATTCTACGAGGACTAACGCCTAGTTCGAATTAGCTAGTTCGAATTAAGGGCTGTGTAGCCACTTAATTCGAACTAGTGGGAGGCTAGCCCTTCCCAACTTGCCCTGGTGGCCAATCTGGCCAACACCAGGGAAACTTGTCTGCCCCCCTCCCGGCCCTGGAGCCCTTAAAGGGCCACGGGCTGGCTACACAGTTTGTGCCAGTTGCAAGGCTGCCAGCACCCAGCCAGCAGACCCTGCACCTGGCACGCCATCAACCAGCCACCCAATGCCGCCCAGCCCTCCCCCTCTTCCCGGGACCAGTCTGGCGGCTCACTTGGTCTAGTGCAGTGATCGTGGACCTCATCGAGGTTTGGGGGGAAGCCTCCAATGTCCACGATCTCCGCACTAGCCACAGGAACGCGGCTGTCTACGGCCGCATGGCTGACAGCCTGGCCACCAGAGGCCACCAGCGGACCCGGGAGTCGGTCCGCTGCAAAATAAAGGACCTGCGGCAGTCCTATTCCCGGGCCTGCCTGCCAGGGGCCGACCCAGAGGCCTGCCCCCACTTTCACTCACTGGACCGCATCCTGGGTGCTCATGTCGTCCATGCCCCCCGGATGGTCATTGACCCCGGGGCAGAGGGACTGGTCCTGGACACCGAGGAGGAGGAGCTGGAGGACACCGCAATCCAGGAGCCTGCTCAGGACCCAGGACCCCCGAGGAACCCCACAGAGCACATTGCCTGTGTCATCCGAGGCCGGAGAGGCCTCCACCTGTGAGTACCATCATGCTCCCCTTATGTGTACGGGGGGTGGGGAGGGAGAGGGAGCCCAGGGACCATGCACCTGGGCCTTTCCCACCATGGAGCAGCAGCTGGGTGTCATGCAGGGGCCTTGGCCTTGCAGAGGGGGGCTGGGTTTCACCCACCTTGTCCCCAGGGAGAACTGACCGCTGCTCTTGTTTCACCACAGCCGCAGCACCTGGGACTGTAGGGCGCACCACCCCGCCTGCAACAGCCACCTGCGCCCGGGCCAGCAGGCGCACCAGGAACCAGGAGGACTACCAGTGGCGGCACCTCCGGTTCATGGAGCAGCTGCTCCACAACCAGGAGCACTGGGTTCAGGAGGACCTTCGGCTGCACCAGCAGAGTGTGGATGCGCTGGAGGAGCAGGGCCATGGCCTCAGAGGCCACCTCCAGACCCTGGTGGACCGGTTCCTGCCTCCTCCTGCTCCTGCGGCTGCCCCAGCTCTCGCTCCTCCTCCCACCCCTGCTGCCCCTACTCCCTCTGCTGCCCCTGCTCCCTCTCCCACTTCCTCTGCACCCCCGTCCCTCCTGCCCCACCCTCTCCCCCCCGAGGTCCCTGCACCCGCAGTGTTGCGAGACAGGAGAGCCAACCAGACCCCCAAGCCTGAGCTTTCCCTTCCCTTCCTCCCCTTCCACCCCCTTCCAGCTCCCTCCTCCCAGGTTTCCCCCTCCCCTCTCCCACCCTCACTCCTCCCTCCCCCCACCCCAGTTATGTAAAATAAAGAGGGGTTTTTTTTTGCCAAAACAGGTGTCTTTATTTGACATTAGGAAGGGAGGTTAGGGAGGGGAAAGGGGAAGGAGGGAGGGTGGAAGAAGGCCCCAGTGGGGCATGCAGGGAGAGTTCAGTCCTCCTCCTCCACCTGGAAGCTCTCCCACAGGGCTTCCCGGATCCGGACGGCCCCCCACTGGGCTTCCCAGACGGCAGCGGCGCAGGGCTGAGCGTACTGGCCAGCCATGCGGTCAGCCTCAGCCATCCAGGCTGGCAGGAAAGCCTCTCCCTTCCTCACACACAAATTGTGCAGCATACAACATGCTGCCACCACGGGAGGGATGTTGTGCTCAGCGAGGTCGAGGCGGGTGAGGAGACACCTAAATTGGGCTTTCAGTCGCCCGAAGGCCCCCTCAATGATGATGCGGGCCCTGGTGAGCCTCTCATTGAAGGCCTGGTGGGAGGGGTTGAGGTGCCCCGTGTAGGGCTTCATGAGCCAGGGCTGTAGGGGATAGGCCGCATCCCCCACCAGGGAGACGGGCATGTCCACGTCCCCGACCCTGATGTGGCGGTCGGGGAAGAAGGTCCCGGCGTGCAGCCTCTGGCACACGGAGGAGTTCCGGTACACCCTGGCATTGTGTGCCTTGCCGGACCAGCCCACATTAATGTCCGTGAACTGGCCCCGGTGGTCACACACGGCCTGCAGGAGGACAGAGAAGTACCCCTTGTGGTTCACGTACTGGGAGGCCTGGTGTTCTGGGGCACGGATGGGGATGTGTGTCCCGTCGATGGCCCCCCTGCAGTTGGGGAAGCCGAGGGCGCCGAACCCCCAGATGACTGCGTCTGGGTCAGTGAGGCGGACCACCCTGCGGAGCAGCACCCAGTTGATGGCCTTGACCACCTAAGGAGAGACACAACAAAGCGTGAATCAGTGGGGCGCCCGGGTGGCTGGGAGTACTCGTGCCCTGGCAGTGCCCCGCGCCCCACTCCCGGGAGCAACCCCCCCGGGCGGCATGTAGTACGGCCGGGAGAGACTGGCCCCTCCGGTGAGGGGCACTTTTGCCTCCTCCCCCCCACCGTCCCCCCGTTTTCCCTGGGGCGGCCCATCCCCTCCTTGCAGCCCCCCTCGCCCCCGGCCCAGTGGCCAGTGAGTGCCGTACCTGCATGAGCACCATTCCGATGGCGCATCTCCCCACGCCGAACTGGTTTCCGATGGATCGGTAGCTGTCCGGCGTGGAGAGCTTCCAGAGGGCGATGGCCACATGCTTCTGGAGGTGGATGGCGGGCTTCATGCGAGTGTCCCTTCTGCGCAAAGCAGGGGTGAGCCACTCGCAGAGCTCCAGGAAGGTGTCCCTCTTCATCCTGAAGTTCTGGGTCCACTGTTGGTCTCCCCAGCACTCCAGGACGATGCAGTCCCACCAGTCGCTGCTAGTGTCCAGACGCCAGATGCGGTGGGGCACGCCGGCGCCCGGGCACTGCCGCAGCTGCGCCAAGGTCCCCAGGGTGGTCAGGCGGAGAGGCAGGGGGCTGATGTGCACCAGGTGGAACCAGGCAGCCTCCAGCCATTGCTGGCAGGCTTGCAGCAGCAAGTCCATACACTGCACCAGAAAGTGCAGGGCGAGCTCTGGCTCCATGTTGCCACCTGCGGCGGCGGCCCCGAAGGGAAGCACCGACACAGATGGGCACAGAGAAAAACGCTTTGCTGTCCCTCGGCGAGGTTGGCAAGCAAGTGGAAAAGCTGAGAACCGGCTGTCCAGAGGGGTCCCTTTAAGCACGAGCCTCAGATAGCCTCAGACAGCAGCCACACAAAGCATCTACTGACCTGATGCCCTGCCAGAACCAGTTTCAGCCACCCTTAAATGCGCCCCTACGTCCAATCACTGTGGACGCACTAGTTCGAATTAGCAAAACGCTAATTCGAACTAGTTTTTAGTTCTAGATGCGCTAGTTCGAATTAGCTTAGTTCGAATTAGCGCTGTAGTGTAGACATACCCTAAGAGTGCGTCTACACGGAACCTGTAGCTCGAAATAAACTGAGCAATTTGAGCTACGCAAATTGTGTAGCTTATTTCGAGTCAATTTCAAAATAGCTTATTTCAAAATTTGGCACTGTCTACACAGCACTTATTTCCAAATAAATCACTATTCCAAAACATCCCGTACTCCTCACAGAATGAGGTTTACAGGGATTTCAGAATAGCCAACCCAGAATATTTCATAATAGCATAATGGATGTGCTCAAAAGACGCAAAATAACCGAAAAAATTTAAAAAACAACAAATACTCCTGCAGCACCTTAGAGACTAATGAAAAATGTAGATGGTATCATGAGCGTTCGTAGATACAACCCACTTCTTCAGATGAATGAAAGAAGAAGTGGATTGTGCCCATAAAAGCCCATGATACCATCTACATTTTTTGTTAGTCTCTTAGGTGCTGCTGCAGGACTATTTGTTGATTTTTAAGCTTCTTTTCCGTCATCATTCTGCCCTGAAAGATTCCTCTGTTTGCTTTGTCTTAAAGCAGTGTTTCCAGTCCTATTTTTGCTGTCTCCTTGACTCCATGTTCCCCCGCTTTTTCTCTATCTATTCTCTGGATCCTGCTGAGTGTTTTTACTCTCTCACACACATACACACATCTCCTTCAAAAAATACCCAGAAAAATCCACTCTATCCACATTACAGTTTTCTCCATCCATCTTTCATGACAATATGATACAAGCCCAGTTTCTGCAAACTTTACTTATCTCTTTGGTCAGCAAGAATGAGCAGTTGACAAACCTTACTACTTTCCACCATCTCTGCTGCTTGCTCCTCCTTCCTCTTCATATTTACATTATGAAAATAGAAAAAAAAACCTCTCTTAGCTTTGTGCCTACACCGTCTGGCTATCAAAGAACATAAAGTAGTTTAATTCCTTCACAAACCTGCCCAGAAATTTTCTGCTTTTTTTCTCCAGTGTCCACCCTCCTTAACTACATTGTAGTAGTGGACAGTGGGATATTAATAAGCAGAAAAAGAGGCCACATTAGCTACAGCATTCCTATTTCCAACTCTTGCAAGAATAAAACAAAAATCAAGCAACTCTTCACGATGATGCAGAACTTCAAGCTGATTACAATTAATTCCTTCCAAGCATAAGTGACAACAAAATTCAACTTTTTATTCTGCTAATTTTTTAGGCTATGTCAAGAGTTATTTTTTATAAAAATCATTTGCATCTGGGAATTTATACTTAGTGGCCTGCAAAATAGGAGCAAATTGGTACAAATGTACAAACCTCTAACCAACCGCAGCAAAACGTGTCAAAATAAAAACTCATTTGAATGTGTATAGTTGACTTGGAAAGAGAATACATGATCTTGTGAATCTGAACATGCTTAAAAGGGTTTCTTCCTGAACAGAGCCCAATATAAATATAACCTGTTTATTTGCAGTGCCCAAAGTGTAAAAAGTGCATACGTGTATACTCAAATGTACAGTGCTGGGTTTGTTTGGCATATGGAAAGTAAAAATGAGTTAAAAATGGAATAGTACTCGGATAATGTTACTATATGAAGTAGCAGGGAATGAAACCACTTCCCCTGGATGATATTCACAATGGGTTATAATATCCCGATGACGTCCACACAGTAGGTATAAACAGGGTGATGACATCCAAACAGCAGGTATAACTTTTCTGTAAACACATCTTTGCAGTAAGCTTTTGGATATGGTATTTCAAACACAGGTAGAAAGTTTCACTTAAAAAAAAAAAAAAAAAAAAAGAGCCCAGCACAGGAAATTATTTGAGGTGATCAGGAGGGACTCTGATCTACCAAAAAAGAACACTTACATCATTGTCAGTTGTTACTTTTAGCTTGGGTTTAGAGCATGGAAAAGAGATTTGTATCCCTAGAAACGTTAACAACAACAGACTATTTTAATTCTTCAAGAAGGAATTGCAGAAGGCAGCGCCACAAAGCCATTTTGGTTTTAATAAATCAAGATGAGCTACAGGTCTGTGGCAGATACCAACATGGCAAATTCTGGTTCCCTCATGGTTTCTTACCATCTGAAACCCTGCCATTAAAAACATCCCCTTGCAAATCCTCTGTGCTGAACTAACTGAACAAGAAAGAACCCAAAAAAGGGATATCTGCGTGTTGCTTGACTAAATGACAGTAGGCAGCACAACTTTGAGGGGCCATTAGCAGACATGCCAAGTCTACTGTTATTCCCAGCCAACTGCTGTTTTTTGGCTCTTTCTACTAGTCAGATTTCCCAGCAAACCTATCAAGTCCTTTTTCTGGTGCAAACTTAGTGCAGGGAGATATCATAAGAAATCAGAGAATGATTTGTGTGTTTTAAAAACAAACCAGCACCAAAATATTTTAAAGCAATATTCCAGTTTCCTTTACTTCTTTCTCAGTATAGATTATCCAGATCCTGCAAGCTCCCTTGTAGTGCATCGTCCTAAGAAAATACTGGGTGGGTTGTTTTTCTTTTATAACATCCACATTTCTCAGATTTCCCATTTCAAGTGGAAATCATTAGCTAGGAGAACTTCTTAGAGCTACAGGAGACTTATTAAGTTTGTACCCTGCAAGTCAAGAACAAATTATCATTCTAATCACATAAGTACTGAGTTGTTTATATGGTTCTGACATTTCTCTGTTTCCTTTTGAGTTACTTTTACCTTAATTAACCCAACATTTTAAAAAGTGGCCACTAATTTGGGGTATCCTGACTTTCACGTGACCAACTTCAGACACTGTCAATGGATTTTCTGAAGGACCAAGCACCGAAAAGTCCATTCAGAATCCTCAACACTTCAATCATGCACACACAGTAAACTAAAGCATTCTTGTCCGTGCCAACCTTGAAAATGTGGATCTGAGGACAATATCCTGAAACCCTTAATTATGTCAAATAGTACCATACTCCAGTTAAGTAAATGGACCATTTGTGGAGGAAGGAATTACTCAGAGTGAATAGAGGTATTAACACTAAGGGTACATCTACACAGCAGGGTTAAAGTTGAATTAAGCTACTCAACTTCAACTACGTCAATTACGTAGCTTACGTCAAAATAGCTTCATTCAGCTTTTGGCGCTATCTATACAGCAGGAATTTGAAGGATGAACACTCCTCCTTTGACTTCCCTTACTCCTCGTAAAATGAGGGTTACCATGAATCAGATTAAGAAGTCCTCCAGCTTGACATTTCAAAATAAAGGCTTGTAGTGTAAATACGTACTGTGTTATTTCAGAATAACCTCAGTTATTCCAAAATAACACTGCTGTGTAAATGTATCCTAAGTGAATGTGTTATAGGTAGTGCTAACTGGCATTCACTCCCATTACCCATTCTGTTAGAATGTGTCACCATGATAAAGAGAATAGGAACAATTTTGGAAACATGGCTGGGTAATGTATGCCATGATTTCCCCACACTGGACTTTTGTTAGTTTAACATTAAAATGGCAAAGCATTCTAATGGTTTTTGCCTGCATTTATGCAAATTTCCATCCTACTCTTTGTTTTGGTTGGTTGCTTTTTTTTTTGTTCAAGGATGCTCTCAGGGATGTAGTTAAATTCCTGTCCCTCTCAGCGGGTTATAGAGCAGATCTACCTACATCCTATTCATCCTATTCCTGTAAATCTAACAGAGCATATACAAATGTAATTTGGAGACCAAACATTTAGCACAGAAGCCTATGCTTGTCCATTGTTCTTTGTCAATTCCATCATAGGATATGCATATGCTTGTAACAATGTTCTGGAATTTATCCCAAATACTCTCTTTAGACATAGTTTTGCATTACTAGTAGATCCAAAGAGGTGCTATGATATGTGGAAATAAGCCAAAGCAGAAATATACCAACTGTGAAGTGTGCTTGCAGGGACCACTAAAATATTCTGCTTGCCTGCTGCCCTTCTAGAAGCAAAGTCCTTTACGCCTCTCCCTAGCTAATCAGCATGTCTGATGCTAGAGGTATCCAACCTAGAGATAAATCCAAGCCCCAGAGTTCAGATACAAACCTGCACTGGAATCTCTCAAAATGGGGGTTCTTCATACCTGATCATTTAGTTTGGATCGCTCTGTAACTAAGCCTCAAAAGAGATGCTGAGGTTTGAGGTCTGGGATGAAGGTACAGTTTGACTCTTATGCAAATCATTTGGCCCATTCCTGGTTTGAGATATAGGAGACAAATTACAGAACACAAATTGTACTGAATTCTGTACAACATACAGTAATTTAACCCTCTCTGAAAAAAATACAACAGTAGTGATTAACCTAAAGCTTGCATGCAAAGTTAACCTCTCTCCTTACTGGATATGGTGATGCTGAGAGTTCCATTTGGAGTCCTACAGCTAAAAAATAAAATGCAAACATACAAACGGCTTCTTCCCCTGTGGGTCCCATTTTTTGTTATTTCACCTCACAGTGCAGTGGAGTGAAGTGGGAGGGAGGGAAGGAGAATTTAATGCCAACAGGAGAAACACACCAGAAACACTTCAGAGGTATGTTGGATTGTAATTAATGGCATGAGGTTACAACTGCAGCTGACATTGGTAACAGTAAAAGGTCAGCCTCCTGCTGCACTCTGAAGTTACTATTGGAAGATAGTCTGAAATAAACTTCTCCCACACATACATACACACTCCCCTGGGTTTTGCTGTCTAGCTGATAGCTGCAGCATTCTTTTCTCAATTTCACTGTTTTACCCTTTTCAAGTTCTAAACAGCAGGCAAAACTGACGACAAATTAATTTGATGCCCTTCATCTCTTTGTGCCTCTTTTTACCTTTTTTTCCTACCTCCCGACTCCTTACATATTCTTTGTCTGCCTTGTCTATTTAAATTGGACTCTTTAGGATAGGGACTCTTCACTAGGTGTAAGTACAGCATCTAGCACAACAGGGCAAGATCTCAGTTGGGGACTTGAGATGCTACCATAATACAAATAAATAAATAATGTTCAGGAACTGCCTTTTGACTGACATATAGGAGGGCAAAAAAAATAGGAATTTTAGAATAAGCATTTTTGTTTCTCTTTCTAACAGATCTTGCCCTGTTGTGCTAGATGCTGTACTTACACCTAGTGAAGGGTCTCTATCCTAAAGAGTCCAATTTAAATAGACAAGGTAGACAAAGAATATGTAAGGAGTCGGGAGGTGGGGAAAAAAAGTAAAAAGAGGCACAAAGAGATGAAGGGCATCAAACTAATTTGTCATCAGTTTTGCCTGCTGTTTAGAACTTGAAAAGGGTAAAACAGTGAAACTAAGAAAAGAATGCTGTACATACACCTAGGCTACGTCTAGACTGCAATCCTCTTTCGAAAGATACTTTCGAAAAAGCTTCTTTCGAAAAAGAGTATCTAGACTACAATCAGTACTTTCGAAAAAGCAAGCCACTTTTTCGAAAGAGAGCACCCAGGCAGCCTGGATGCTTCCTTTCTAAAAAGCACAGTTTGCATTACATAGCGCCTTTTTTCGAAAGAGCACTTTTGAAAGAAGGCATTATTCCTCGTGGAATGCCGCGTTCTTTCGATTTAATTTCAAAAGAACTCAGCTGTAGTCTAGACGCAGGTGAAGTTTTTTTCAAAAAAAGGCTACTTTTTTCAAAGAAACCCTGCAGTCTAGACACAGCCCTAGTGAAGAGTCCCTACCCTAAAGAGTCCAATTTAAACTGACAAGGTAGACAAGGAATATGTTCACTGTAGGCTTCAGATGGCAATTTCAGTGTCAAAGAGTTTCCCTAGAATGGAAAGTGAGCATTCGGAGCTCACTCAGTCTTTAAGTTTCCACAGCACTGTTATATACATGTACTATGGCAGTGCCTGGAGCCCCACAAGCAAGAACAGGGTTATTATGCTAGATACTATACAAAGAGCAAGGAGTGGCCCCTACGCTGGAATAAATAAATGGTACATACTTCTCCCTCTCTTGTGTTTGTCTTGAGCCATATTAGAGATAGGGGACTCAAGCACTAAGAGACTGAGTGATTTACCCAAGACCATACAGGGAATGTGAGATAGGGCTGGGAAATGAACCAAGGTACCCTGCAGATATCTCTACCTGCTACTTCAACCACAAACTCCAGGAGCTGGAGTGAGAAGAACAAGGCTTATGTGGCTGCTCCATTATTTTGACAGCAGTTTTGCCATAAGCCTAGTGGTTTTACATGCTGTGGAGGGACATGATGAATGCACTCCATGAGTAACAAGTGTCACCATCTGCTTGAAATTCAAGACAAGGCCACTGAAAAGGGAGTTTTTTATTGAGTTCAGCACTACCAATTTTAATAGCAGATATCAAACGTATATGGCATCCTTACAAGAGTACATGTAGTTACTCAGAAGTATGACCAGTAAAAGCAACGTCTGGCTGACTCAGAGCTGTTTTGTTGTTTGCTCTTGTGCTGTGCGACATGGCTCATAAAACCTATGATCCATGTTGTACAGTGTGATCTGAGGTTCCATTCAGCTTCAGTAACAGGATAATTAAGAACGACATGTGCTTGGAAAGATAACACTTTTTATTCATGCTGTTCATGTATTCCTATATTACATTAAATATGGCACACTTTAGCCACCTTCCTCTTTAATATAGAAATATAGCTGAGGGAGACTATAGATCCCAAAAATGCGATGGTTCTGGATGCAGGACTGCTTGCTAGAACCTGTAATGTCTTGTGGCTTTATCTCCATACAAAAAATTCAAGTGACAACAAGTTAAATTACTGAGGATAGCCATTTTACACAACAAGTTCCATTGACAGTAGAAGAACAAATCCTCTTCCAAAACTGTACCGTTTCAGGGAAGGGACGCGCGCTAGTTCAGTTTATGTGCTGATTCATCAGAGATGAGCAAGCCTCGTGTTTCAGCACAAAAACTGATCATTCACTGGGAGCAGGAATATATTTCTCCCATGTTACAGTGAACAAAATTATGGAGTAGGGTAAGTAATTTATGCCTTCTACTGAGGTATTTAGAAATTATCTAAGACAAAAATATGTCGGCTCCAGTTAAACAGTTCTTACATTTCAGTTACAAAAACATTCTAATGATTTGTGAAAACATATTTCAGTCCCTTGAAACGTGAGTAGTTAGACAATATTACATATGAGGAATCATGAGCTCTACTTCTAATTAACCAAATGACCTGCAATTTGATGTTATGGGAAGGAACTAAGGATTTTTAAAGGTATTTAAACATGCAAATAGGCTCCCAGTGACATTTCCAGATGTGTCTATGCCAGGGGTGGGCAATAATTTTTGATGGGGGGGACCACTCCAAGAATTTGGTGAGTGGTCAAGGGCTGCATTCTTCCATGATCTTAATGGAGGAAGTGCAATGTCTGGGATGGAAGTTGGATGCAGAAGGAAGCTTGGGGTAGATGATTGGCGTGCAGGGTCTGGGAGGGGGTATGGGTGCAGAAGCAGGGTAAAGAAAGTTTGGGTTGCGACCTCAGGCAGGGATGCAGGGGAGGAGGACAGAGGGTTGGAGGACGGTGGGAGTGGGATACCAGGTGCAGGTTCTGTCCGGGAGGAGCTTACCTAGGTGGCTCCTGGCCAGCAGCTCAGCAGGTTTTTCAGGCAGACTCCCTGCCTGCCATGCCCCCACATTCTGCTCAAAGCAGCTGGCTGTGGGGGCCATGTGCTCTTTGCATACTGGGCACTCTTTGGTGGGGTCAGGACTTCCACATGTTGTCTATGCCACAAGCGTGGCCTAGGCAGCTGCCATTGGTTGGTTTCTGGCCCACTCCTCCATCCCCAGCACAAAGCCTCCCCCTCCCCGGCAAGGGTGCACACAGTACAGAGAGTACATGGCCCCTACAGATATCTGTTTTAAGCAGTGTGCGTGGGCCACACAGCTAGAGCACCTACCCGAAGGAGATGTATAAAAGATATTTCCAAGATCATGAATGATGTGGAGAAAGTGAAAAGAGAAATGTTATTTACCCCGTCACATAGCACAAGAGCCAGCAGGTTTTTCACACAATTCAGAGTCAACCTGTGGAACTCTTTGCCATGGGATGCTGTAAAAGCCAGAAACATAACTGGGTTCAAAGAAGTAATAATAGGTCCATTGATGGCTGTTGGTCTGTAGGGGTTCTCCCCCTGTGCGGAGGGGCTTACGTCCGCCCCCCCTCGGTTCTCTGATTATCGACGCCTTGACGCGACCGATTCCAATTGGTTTGGTTAGGCGGTTGGGGGAAGGGGGTCCGGGCCCGCCCTCTCTCCGGACCCCAGCCCAGGGCCCTAAGGTCGGGGAAAAGGCTCCCCCACCTAGCTGGGGGGGTCGAGACCCCTAAACTCCCCTGCCCTCAGGGTCCGCGTCCCCGCCCTGGGCTGCTTCTTCCCCCAGGTCCCATAGGCTCACCTGGGCCCTTCCTCTGACCCTGCCCAGGGCCTCCAATAATGTCGACCACTCGCCGGCTCGCGGGGGGGGTGCGTCTCCTCGGCGTTCCCCCTTATGGCTGGTCCACTGCGACCTTTTGAGTTGCCCGCCGGTCGCAGGCAGATCACGTCACCCCCCTCGTCGGCCTCTGGCCCCTCCCAGGGCCGTCCTCCCCGTGACGTCTCTGCCACGTCCGCTCGGCCCCGCCCCCTCTCTGCGCTGCCGGCCGGCCCCGGCTCGTCACCCGGCCGGTATGCCGGCGCCCCCGTCCCTGCACTGCCTGCCGGCCCCGGCTTGTTACCCGGCCGGTGTGCCGGCCCCCCCGTTCGGGGATGGCGGGCGGTGATCCGCTCCCCTCCGGGGGGTGAGTTCTTCCCCCGTGGTTGCGGTGTCCTGGCGGTTTCCGGGAGGGGCGGGGCTACCCCGCCACATGGTCCCAGATGCAATTCCATGCGCTGGTTGTCCCCAACCCTCTAACTGCCAGAAACAGAGACTGGACAATAGGGGATGTTGATAAATGGCCCTAATTTGTTCAAATGACCTGAAAAGCATTTGGTGCAGCCGCTGTTGAAGACCGAATACTGGGTCTGGTGCAATATGGCTGTTCTCATGCTCTAAAGGATGAGGGCAGGAAAAGCCGAGGTGACCAATGCTATGTACAGTCTACTTTCCCCATCCATTGATACATATCTTGTTACTAGTTCTGCCATCATAGACACCAATATACACCACAACTTTAATATTGCCCTAATAGGGATACCAGCCATCCTGTTCTAAATTCCACTCACTCATCTCCATTACAGAAAAGAATTCTGCTTGCACCCCTAAGTCCCTGTTCCACAGTTCTGTGAAACTATGCATACCCTGGTTTGGGACAAGGCACATGGGGAGGTTATCAATCTTTTCTTCTCTTTTTGATAATTAACTAAATTAAGTAACCCCTGAGGGCCAATCAAACTATGCACATTTTTCCTACTGTTTGTAGTTTAATTTAAATAGGCCAAAAAAAAAAGCACATGCGAATTGTTGGGAGAGTAGAAATGAACTAATCAGAACTCCAAAACCAACCAAGCAATTTTCTTGAAACACTCCAGAAAACTCACACAGAGAGGTTATATGCTGGAAATTTGGAGCAGATAAACTATGCTTTTCATATAAACCCAATTGCTTGAACTCTCACTTCCAGCATGAAACAGAACAAATTAATTATGGCGTTGCAACAGCTCCTCTGTTATGTAAAGAGCATTGAGGTTTGTTGGCTGAAAGATGAAGTTGTAATGCAAAATGTCATCAGGGCTATTAGCCCTGGTCATATTTTAAGGATCTCTATATGATCCTGTATCATCATCATTATCACTGGTGATTGCTCAAGGTCAAGGATGATCTCTTTCACAGGTTTTGTTTTTCATGGGTCCTTAGGTGACCGGGGAATCCAATCCTTGAGCCACAGATTGTTGACGATGTTGCAGGTGGCATTGGAACACAGGGTAGGGCTGCCATTGTTACATGATAATTGTCTTTCCTTTCTTTTCTGGCATTTTTTCCCCAACCAGAACAAGGCGATTTTCCTCAGAAGCGGACATTTCCTCTCTGACAAGTCTTCACTAGTTATGCATTTCCTGGGCTGCTGTCTCCCAGTTTGTTGTGGCAATATCACATCTCCTGAGGGAGCCTTTAAAGCATTTCTTTTGGCCTCTGTGTTTCCTTTCTCCTGTGGTAAGTTGTCCATACAGCAGTTGTTCTGGTAAGTATCTCAGGCATGCACTCCAAATGCCCACCCCACCTCTGCAGGTGCTGGATAATCAGAGCCTCAATACTGAAGAAGTTGGCTTCTGTCAGGACACTGACATTAATGTGATGATCCTCCACTAAATACTGAGGACCTTCTGAAGAAAGTGCTCATGCTAATATTCCAGATTTTCAGATGTTTTTGATAGGTGAGTGACTCAAATCTCACAGCCATAGAGGAGAGTTAGGATTGCCATGCTTTATAAACTAAGCCTAGTGTGTTTCTGATGTGATTGTTGAACACCTGGTGAGACAGTCTGCCAAAGGCAAAAGCTGGCACAGCAGATTCTGTGCTGAATCTCGACATCTATGTCTGCCCTCTGTGAGAGCTGGCTGCCAAGGTAGGCAAACTATTCTACATTTTCCAGTTGTTCTTTGTCAGTGTAGATCTTCCTTTCTGAGTCTGATGATTGACCAGGGATTGCCTGGTGAAGAACTTTTGTTTTGCTGATGATCAGAGTTATCCTTAAGCTTTGGAGAAGCAATTAAGGGCTGTTTGTAGATCTTGCTTTGAATGTGCAACTACTGCATACTGGAGTTCAGTTACTTTTGCCAATATTACTTTAATGCCAGATCTTGATCGAAGAGGTTGCCATCAGTCTGATATTGGATGCCACTTCCCTATGGTAGATGATCTTGGAATAATGTTTTCATAGCAACTAAGGAAATGGAGAAAGGGGTGGGTGCCAACACACAGCCATGCATGGGCGTCCAGTGGCTTTGGGGGTGGGAAAAGGGCTTTGTCTTCCCAAACTGCCAGCGTAGCCCCGCCCGCAATCCACCTTCAGAACACCTGCGGTAGGGAGCCTTGTGCCAGCTTGGGCCACACGGCCTCTTCTTTCCCCACTGCTCCAGGGGCTGGGGAGTCCTGGGCAATACAGCCACCTCCCTTCCTGCTGATCTGGGGAAGCTCAGGTTAGTTCAGACCACGCAGCCACTTCCCTTCCCACAGCTCTGGGGACCGGAGAGGCTCGATCCATACATCCTCTTCTCTCTACAGTGCTTCAGGGAGACTGGGGTGCCCACACTTGCTCTTCCCCTCCCCGTAGTGTGGGGGCATGTGAACATTCAGCATGCTGCTGCTCCTCCTCCTCTTCTCCCCCTGGTGGAAGCGGGGCCTCAGCAGAGGGGGCAGGGCTGTAGGAAGTTGAGGGCCTGCCTCCTGCAGCTCCAGCTGCACTAACGGTCCATGCAGCCGTGTTCTACACCAGTTCGGATGACAAAGGGCTCAAAAGTAGAGTCATTGTATAGGATAATGATGGTCATCTGGTCACAGAAGAGACTTACGATGGTGATAAATTTGCTTAGTGTCCTGTAACGTATGAGGATTTAAACATGAATAGTAGCCAGGGGTTGAGTGTTGCAAAGGCAAAGACAAAGGACCTAGTCCAAAGGCTTTCTGATCCAGCATTCCCACTGGCTTTAATGGCTTTGGATCTGGCCTTAAGTTCCTGGAGGGGAACTCCCTATCACTGAACAGCTGGCCAATTAAATGAGCAGCATTTTTAAAGATGAAAGTTCATCTCTTCAAATGGGAGGACGGTAGTTGCCACAGGGGTCTAAATGACTGGAACAGAAAAAAGGGAAAGCAAATGGATCCTAAAGATCAGAGGAGCCTGTAAGGGGGGAGATTATTATCTGTAGGCTGCACTATTTGACCACCGTAGTAGCAATCCGATATGCCAGTTTATTTATCCAAAGCATTTCAGAGATAATGTGGGGGACACGTCTGTACTTTAGTGTTCCAGAGTTCAGTACAGTGGGGTGCATTATAGGAAGTTAATAGAGTTCATTAGCTATACCTTACAGAGCTGAGCCTTTCAAGATCTTGCACCCCACAACAGTGCCACTGCCTCCCCTCTTACTATTTTTAGTTCGGGGATATCATATTTGAAAGCAGATTGAAAACTATAAGCACTACAGCTGCCGTGCTTCAGTTCTGTTTGAAATTAATTAGGACCTTGGAGTTAAGCTATGGGTCACACGTTCTGATATTTGGCCATCCCTGGTTTTCCCCCCAGTGTGGCAAGGCTAATTGTTTTGTTGAGGGAGTGTCATGTGCCAGAAGTAGCTGGGAAGGAGTCAGATAATTAACTCGACTCCTGCTGAGCATGTAGACCTTTCCCCCTTTTCTTTTCCCCTTTCAGTAAGGGTTTTTTCCCCCTCCAGAGCCATTATTAACTTTTACTTAACTGTAGTAAATTGCAGGGAGTGCATAACTTCAACTCTAACATGTGGAAAAGCAAAGGGAAAAAAACTCCCCTGTGAAGAAGAATTCTTTTAAAAAGTTTTCATGTACCATAACAGAACATTAAAACTGCATAGGGTCCCTCACAATGAAAACCTTGTGTTTTATTAAAAAGAAATCTTGCTCAAGGCATCCATTACTCATTTCCGGATTAAATGGCAAAGCTTCAAGTTTTAAAGGAGTACAGGCCCTTCAGTTGAACTGTACCTGGGAGCTGTGATATAATGGCACTTTTAAAATATCAAGCTTGTGATTTTTGTAGGGATTTTGGTTTTGGGGGTTCCCTCCCCCCCCCCCCCCCGTTTTCTGGGCAGTCAGTTCTTTGCCCCAAATCCTTGCCACAGTAGAAGCAGAAGATGGCGCTTAGTAAGATGCTTTTCCCCTCCTTGCTGCTGGGCCTTGCCATCACATTTGTTTAAGTAAAAAGCCATATGAAAGGCGAAGGCTGAAAAAAAACTTTGCTGAAGGTAACTTATGGAGTAGCCAGGCAAAGAGAGACCAAGTTTCCTTGCACACCCAGGTTTCCTCCCACACCTAAAGTTTGAAATGAAAAATTATGACAGCCTTCAAAGTCCGTCTGCAGAGACATGTGGGAGACTCCAGGTAGCAAACAGTAAGCCTCGTGCCAGTTTCTCATTTAGACTGTGGAACAAGCACCTGGTCTTCATTAACATCACTGCTATAGTTAATGTGTTGCAGGTGTGAAAGTGTGTGGCTGAAATCTGACAAAAACACCTGTCTTTTGTGGCACCATTATATCTGTCTAGTGTGGGACATGACCCCCTCGGGTGTGCTTTATCCTGCCTTGAAAGCCACAGTAAGCATTGTCCTGTAATTACAAAATCAGAGTCATCATTGCTGGGAAGAATTCTTTAACAAATTACACCTAATTAGTCTGAAATTACCTTTAATTCCTGATGAAACCATAGGCTTAACTCTCTTCTATAACACCTTCCTTTTTATCTTTATGCAAATATGATTATACACTATCAAACTGGCACAACTAGGCATAAAAACAGCTGCAGCTAGTTCTCTGGTTACTAAATGGGAACTGGACGTGTGCCATTTATTATGTTTTCTGGAATGTTGCATCAAAAAGTATCCAGTTTGTTCCCAGAGAACTCAATTTTTCCCTCCCACTCAAAGCAGGGGTGCTTGGATCTGAGATTTTGGTTCAACCCATTATACGGAGAGAAAACAGCCGGAATTTTTAGATCTAGATCCAATTTTTTCGACGTCTGAGTGGTGTCTGGAACTGGAGTTTTGGTTTGGGTCCATATCTAGACTTACTGTCACAGTGAGCCAAAACATACTCTGCTACTTTTTGCTTAATAAATTACTTGTTGCATTAGATGCGGATGCGGGTTTGTAAATGTTGCAAGTGTACCAAGTTCCCACATGTTTTATGCAACCAACTTTGGCCATGGTATGCCTGCCACAAAACATGCTTTCATTAATCCTCTCTGTACCGCACTGGGTTCTGCCTTAGGAAGACAACACATTTCGAGAATTGAGTATGGAAAATTATTTGTGCAAGATATTTCCCCTATGTCTACAAGCAATAAGTGGTGCTTCACTGAATGCATATTATACGTCCAATAGCACAGATAAGACAAACTGGCATTTTCCTGGAAAATGAAGATAAGGGTAAATTACTTTCTCACTCTGGACTCTCATCACCAAAATATTCTTTCAAGTCAATGTTACATGCCAGTTATAAGGTAACACATTGCAGTATCTACCCAACTCCAATAATGCTGAGGTTGACTTTTAATTATTTTATACATCAAAGAAGCTTTTTGCCATGGTGATAGCCTATTACAGTAATGAAGAGGTTGACAGCTGGTCTCCTAGTGTACCTGGTAAGCATTTGGTAAAAAAGGACTGTCTTTTCTGTTTATACAGCATCCAGCAAGAGAAGGTCCCACTCCTGACTGGAGCTTTTGAGCTCTACTGTAATACAAATAATATAATTTTTAGGCTGCCATGTTCCACTGACACTTTAAAGCTTAAGAGTAAACCCTTGACAGCTTTTCAGAAAAAAAGCAGAGGCATTACAATGAGGAATGGCAATTAGGACTAGACTTATTGTTATGTCATTTTTCATTATTAATTTTTTAAAAGATATCAACTTTTGGATGGCTCTTTTCACACTGGGCTCACTCTAAACAATTTTACTTATGGGATTTCCAGCACGAGATACAGTACAACCAATCAACTATAAATCAAATTTCAGTCTTGTTAATGAAAACATTCCCTTCTTGTGTAATACTTCCAATGCAGGGTTACATTCCCTTTTGGTGTAGCAGAAAATGGCTGGTAGTTAAGGTCAAATACATTAAGCCCTAAGCCACCGTAATCATTATGTCTAAACCAACCACCTAGATAACTTGACAGTTTCTAACTAATTAAAAGACATTGTTAAAGGGAGTGAAAGTTCACTGTACTATGCCTAACCAGAATTAAAGAGAGAAAGGGAATGAGGTTTTCAGGGGCCTTACTCTTTTTATATAGCTCCCAAGGATGAGCACCTTGATGAACAAAAGAGCACACCGCCCCATTTTGCTGCATCTTTACTGCACCTCCCTTCACATAAATCTGGTTGAAGAATCAGGACTGCTTCACCTTACAGCAGCAGAATTTTGGCTCTTCCAGGTCAGTTTCCAGTTTGGAGCAAAAATCAATAGTGAGGAGCAAACAGTATAATGCGTGTATTTACAAAGTGTAGACCAGTCCTGTTTCCTGGAGCGGGGTGGCACCAGAGTACACAGAGAAGACAGTCTCTTAGAGAAACTTTTCATAAGGCACCTTAACCATGTGATTTTCTCTTAGCCTCTCTCTCCAGAGCCTCATGCACGTCTAATCACTGACACTCTGTGCAATCATCCTTTCTTCCCTCAATTCCTGAATTTTTTCCACCTAGGATGTCAAATCCAAGACAATTCCCAGAGATCACATAGCCTAGAAAAGCGAGTCTGGAGGTGAGCTGCTGTTTTATCATACAAAGAACGGTCAGAGAAAGAAAAATTATTTAACCCTCACACAGACCTGCTAACAGAGGGGGGACAAAGGAGGTAGTTGCCCCAGGGACCGGTAATCCAATGGGGTCCAAGGGCATTCACTACCACCGATGCTGTAGTAGCAGCAGTGGCCAGAGCTCCAGGCCCTTTAATTTGCTGCCAGAGCCTTATGACGTGCACACCTTGCAGTGCTAATGGTTGGGGGAAGGGAGCAGCATGCCATGCTCTGGATCAGCACTGAGGCTCCGCCCCTTTGAGAGGGTGGAGCCTCTTGTCCCTTTGTCCCTCACACCTTCCCAGGGGCCTGCAGAGGCTATCAGCTCCCCTACCCTCACAATACCCTGATGAGGTTAGTTTAATTTCTGCACGTCATCTTCAGGTTTTTCCATGAAAAGTTTCATTCTTAGGTGCTTATACATTACTGGTGACTAACATGAAAGCTGTTAGCAACTTTGACCATGAATGATGGATGGACAAACTGGTTCCAAAATCATATTGCCTCTTACCTCCACAGTCCACCCAACAATTTGCCTATATTTAGAACCCAGTTCAAACAACATTTTTCACTTCAGGTTTCCAGCCTATAATTAGAAATCCTAACACACCCCAACAAAGGCTACTCTCGCATAATTCCAGATATCATTAAGATCAATAATGCTATAAATCCTATGAGAAAGCTTTTCTTACTCCCACTTCAGATCTCTTGGCTATTTAGGCATGTCCAAAATGGGTTCCTTTTAAATCCACCTATCTCTAGAAGAAGTGTTCATTTTAGATTGGCAGAGCGTACTTGTCTTAATTCATGTATCTTGCAATTTGTTAAAGATAGCACTGGCCTTTTCTTTCCTATGCAGTATATATTTTAATCAATGCACGCCCCCTTTTCTTGGTCCTGTAATTCCAAAATTTTTCTAAATCTGACAGTGGTTCTATCACAAGTTTAAAAAGTGCAGCTTATCTGGCAAGTGTAAAGTGATTTTCCTCAGCAAAGGGATAGCGGAGCTTTTGGAAATCAACTCATATTACATTTCTCCTATCCCGCACAACTAATTTTAAAGTGTCCACATTCAAGTAGGATACTTAGAGGTTCTAGTTATTATGGCCTGGCTAATCTGTTAGCCTATGGACATCCATGAAATTTGAGGTAGAATATAGCTTTGAGAACGGAGCTCATCTCTAATTCTGTCCTACCAATCTGTGGACTGTCAAATCTTCCTCTTAAACCTGGAATATTTTCTGCTTGCTTCCACAACAGCAACCATTTCAGATATGATAAGAGGTAAAATAAGTTTCCTTTCCCAAACCATGCCAATGATACTAAAACTAACTCAAGGAGATTCCCAAACCTGAGCTATTCTTTTTAGGTGACAAATCTGAGGAATTGTCCCAGATTGAGGTGTCATTAGGGGATGTTTTGGAACAAATTGATAAACTGAACACTAACAAGTCACCAGTAACAGATGGCATTCACCCAAAAGTTCTGAAAAAACTCAAATGTGAAAATGCAGAACTATTAACTATGGTTTGTAACCTAGCCTTTAAATCAGCTTCTGTACCAAATGACTGGAAGATAGCCAATGTAACGCCAATATTCAAAAATGGCTCTAGAGGAAATCCTGGAAATTACAGACTGGTAAGTCTAACTTCAGTACTGGGCAAATTGGTTGAAACAATAGTAAAGAAGAGAATTGTCAGACACATAGATCAACATAACTTGTTGGGGAAAGTCAACATGGTATCTTTAAAGGAAAATCATGCCTTACCAATCTACTAGAATCATTTGAGAGGTTCAACAAGCATGTGGACAATGGGCATCCAATGGATATAGTCTCCTTAGATTTCTGGAAAGCCTTTGACAAGTTTCCTCACTAAAGGGTAATAAGCAAAGTAAGCTGTCATGGGATAAGAGGGAAGGTCCTCTAATGGACTGATAGCTAGTTAAAAGACAGGAAACAACGGGTAAGAATAAATGGTAAGTTTTCAGAATGGAGACAGGTAACTAGTGGTGTCCCACAGGGGATTATACTGGGACCAATCCTATTCAATATATTCATTAATGATCTGGAGAATGGGGTAAACAGTGAGATGGCAACATGAGCAGATGATATTGAACAGCTCAAGACAGTGAAGTCCAAAGCAGACTGTGAAAAGCTTCAAAAGGATCTCACAAAACTATGCGATTGGGGAACAAAATGGCAGATGAACTTTAATGTTGATAAGTGCAAAATAATGCATATTGGAAAATATGATCCCATCTATGCATATTTAATTATTGGAATTAATTTAGCTATTAGCACTTAAGAGTGAGATCTTTGAGTCATTGTGGATAGTTGTCTGAAAACCTCCACTCAATGTGCAGTAGCAGTGAAAAAAGCAAACAGAACGTTAAGAATAATTTTAAAAGGGATAGAGAATAAGACAGAAAATACCTTACTGTCTCTATATAAATCCATGGTATGCCCACTTCTTGAATACTATGTGCAGATGTGGTTGCTTCATCTCAAAAAAAGGTATCTTGGCATTAGAAAAAGTTCAGAAAAGGGCAACAAAACGATTAGAGGTTTGCAACAGCTGTCTTATGAAGAGAGATTAAAAAGACTAGGGCTGCGTCTAGACTGGCAAGTTTTTCCGCTGCTTTTGTGGAAAAACTTGCCAGCTGTCTACACTGGCCGCTTGATTTTCCGCAAGAACGCTGACAATCCTGTGTAAGATTGTCAGTGTGCTTATGGAAATACTATGTTGCTCCCGTTCGGGCAAAAGCCCTCTTGCACACATGCTTTTGCGCAAGAGGGCCAGTGTAGTCAACGCGATATTGTTTTGCACAAAAAAGTCCCGATTGCGAAAATGATGATCGGGGCTTTCTTGTGCAAAACCGCATCTAGAGTGGCACGGATGCTTTTCTGCAAAAAGTGCTTTTGCGGAAAAGCGTCCGTGCCAATCTAGACGCTCTTTTCCGCAAATGCTTTTAATGGAAAATCTTTTCCGTTAAAAGCATTTGCGGAAAATCATGCCAGTCTAGATGTAGCCTAGGACTTTTCAGCTTAGAAAAGAGGCAACTAAGGGGGGATATAATATAGATCTATAAAATCATGACTGATGTAGAGAAACTAAATAAGGAAAAGTTATTTACTTGCTCCCATATTACAAGAACTAGGGTCACCAAATGAAATTATCAGGTAGCAGGTTAAAACAAACAAAAGAAAGTAATCTTCACACAACACACTGTCTGTCTATGGAACTCTTTGTCAGAGGATGCTGAGAAGAGCAGGACTTTAACAGGGTTCAAAAAAGAAGTAGATAAATGCATGAAGGTTAGGTCCATCTAATTAATTAGCCAGAATAGGTAGGAATGGTGTCCCTAGCCTCTTTTTGACAGAAGCTGGGAATGGGTGATGTGGGGGAGAGGGGAAAATCACTTGATGACGACTTGTTCTGTTCATTGCCTCTGGGGTACCTGGCACTGGCCCTTGTTGGAAGATGGATTTTGGTCTGACCCAAAGATCTTGGCCCGTCTTACGTTCTAGGACCCTGCTCTATCATTTCAAGGATTTAATTGTCTACAGTGGTCTCTCTTGCTCTCTCTCTCTCTCTTTCCTTGGTAATCCCAAGTTAGTCCTGGTTAACCTCTTCCCAAACACTAGAATAAATGCCTAATGTTATTGGCTTTTTTCTGATCACTACAAGCATGACAATCTGCCATGTTTACTTAAGCAGCTATTATGTCAAAACTTGAACATATGCAGATAATAGCAAAGCAATTGATTCTGTTTATATATAATGGATGAGCTTTTGAATAATTCATTTCTTAAGAATACAATGACAGGATAAGATGCATTTCATTGACATGTTTCTAAGCTAAGGCAGGAACAATTGACTTGAACAGCTCAGTGCACTGGAGCAATCACAAGACTTCCAGGCAATGTGGACAAATGTAAGAAAAAGTTTCTTAAGAGATTACTAGGAAGCAGTGCCCCATGCTCGCAATGTTCACCAATTCCCAGCTTTGGGGGTAGGCAAGCCCGACTCTCTCCCCAGCAGCTGGGGGCCGTGCCAGCCCTGACCTCCTGGTCCCCCCTGGGAACCAGGGAGGGGAAAGCCAGGTGCCATGCCAGACCTAGCCGCTGGTGAGGGAAGGGGAGAGGATGAGACAGGAGGTCCAGTGGCCGCACCAGACCTGGCCTTTCACACACACTCCAGAGCCCTGGCTTCTCCCTCCCCTTCCGCCCCCCCGCCATCCTCCTGATCAGCCTCCCCCTGGGCTCTCACACTCTCCTGCTGCAGCCAACCTCAACCTCCCCCCCACCTCCCTCCCCTCAGCCTCTCTGGTTGCATCCAGCCCTGGCCTCCCTATCAGCCCCTCCATTCCCTCTCCCCAGCCACAGCCAGCTGTGGCCTGCCCCCAGCCTCTCATTGCCACTGGGCGTGGAGCCTCGTGGTTTTCTCTCCCCACTCCTCTGCAGAAAGCCAGTCGTGGGGGGAGTGTTGTTCCAGGATGGAGAGCCAGGCATGCCGTGGCCCCAGCATGCCTGGCCCAAGCAGCTGGATGTAGCAACTCGCCGCTGGGGCCCGGAGTGTCAGGGGCCCCAGTACAGATAATAGCTTCTGCTGCTGTCCCCTGGTCCTACTTCAAGGAAGCCAGGAGCCAGCAGGGAGCACAAGGCATGCACGCGCGCACACACACACACACACACACACACACACACACACACACACACACGCGCGCGCACACTCCTGAGGAGAAGGAGGAGGCTCTTCCCCTTCTGGGGACTCTGTTGAGGCTGAGGGACAGGACGACAAAGGAAAAACTTTGCACCGCGGAAACACTTTTATATAGTAAGGATTAATAATATATAACAAGGAGTCCTGAGGCATCTTAAAGACTGAGATTGAGTTGGGAAGTTAGTCTTTATGATGCTACAGGACTCCTCATTGGTTTTGCAGATACAGACTAACACAGCTATCCCTGACAAAATATAGTCATTTCTTCTGCAATAGATTTAAATAATGAAAATTATCTCTCGTTCCAATTGTAAGAGGGCAATTGTGGATGAAATGGTATGGGGATATGTGAGGGATAGCTAAGGTGTTACCAACATGGAGTTCTCATTCTGAAAATGTAATTTATTTTTAAAGTACTGATTATTAGATCTGAATGATAGTCAGTTGTCCACACAACTATTGCCAGTGGCATGCAGTTATGAACTAGGGTTCTGTACCTTTACATTTATTCAGGCTGCCTGTCAGTCTAGGAGGCAGTGCTGTCATTGGACTCAGGATGTGTATTACATGTGTAACGCATCATTCTCTCGTTTTCATGGGAAATTGCATATGTTCTTCCTTTGTTCCTTTGTTTTCCTTAATGTAAAGCAAATGTCACCCAGACTGAAAGTTCATGTTTTGGTTTTTGGGTGCCACATCACAATATTGGTTGAGAAGCCCTGTGTTCCTTTAACAACCTGAAATAAGTGGTAATTGGGATAAAAGGGGTTATGTTGACTTCCCAGTGAGCTGTGGCATTTTAATCAGAGTAAATTTACTTTCAATGCTATTCTGTTTGCTCACAATAGGACATGAAGACTCTTCCATCTTTTAGATGAGGGATCCATGGGGATCCTGCCCCACTATGCATACTTTTCAGCACACATCCCAGCCGCTCCAACAGAACTGTGGTAGAGTGGTGAATCCATTTCACTGAACTGTGTTCCAGACAAAGAGAACAACTGGGCAGAATTTTCAGAAGTGTCCTTAATTAATGACTGGATGAGATCCCAGTTAATGGTGTAAAAGACATGCATTCTATTCACAGATGTGGCTGCAGTGACCTTGTCCAATCTCTCTGGCATTTTACCCATTTGAAGAGTGAATGCTCATTGCCTCCCCAAAGATAGGCAGTTTGAGGACTCGGTTGATAAGAGTTATGAAGTGTTGAAATGCTAAAAAACAGTTAGAAGAAGACTAGGCTCTTGGCTCGTAGCTCAGTGCGCCTTTCTCTAGGTTACGAGTTATTGACATGTACAAAAGATTTGTGGCACTTGACAAGCCTTTCCTTTTGAGGGGAGCCAAGTTCTAAGGCAGGTTTGGAGGAAAGAAAAACATATCAAAAACTGCACTTTTGATTATTAGCTCTTGTGTATTATTGTTACTTGTTCTATTAGCTTTTCTTATTTGCTCCTATCAATGCTGAAGTGAGTCAAGAGTAATTCAAAGTTGGTGATCACTGGGTTAGTATGTATTAACATATATATATATATATATATATATATATATATACATACACACACATTCACACGCACACACACACAGTGAAATCACCATTTTCTACTAAGCAAAGGTGAAGACAGCATCTGCTTCCGCTATCTTATACTTCCCAACGCATTCATTACACTTTTCTGTGGTTCCAAGAACTATTTATGCCAACAACAGCTTAATAACTAGAGTTCCAATTAGTTGGAACCTCCTGCTTGAGCTGATGTTTGGCAAGTCGTTTTCATGCTCCAGCTGAGTCAGGAAGATTTTCCAGACGGCTTTTATACAAAATAAACAGTTCAGAGATTGTCAGCAGGGCACCCCAAAGCAGTTCCAATATTTTACTGCTTTAGGGTAAAAGAGTCTGCTTCAGGATTCTTCTCTCCTATGTGTCCATCCAAGGTTCAAAGGCCCTGTTTCTTGAATAGGTGTGGCTCTTTCCAGAGCCTGACAGCCAAAAAAATAAGTAGTCCAGCCAAACATTCTGCTTTCCCAGAACTCCAGCCTTGGAATGAGGGGCTGAGCTTTGCATACTAGCCAAGGTAAGGCAGATAAATTTAGCCTCCATCTGCAACTTCACATATTGGCACTCAGCACCATTATCTGACACAAGCAGCCCAAGTGTGAAGTACTGGTAAACCACATGCCAAGTGTTACTGCAGCTCATTCAGCACAATAGTTTAATTACATTGTGGTCTCTCTCAAAGCCTTTAATACAAAGTGCCATGGATGCTTCCCTTTACTATGTGGTTTGGAGCTAGGCAGAGGGTGGAATGGAAAACTGCCCAGAGTGCTGTGACAGACGTGTAATTAAGGAATAAGGCATGATAGGGCATGTGTTAGAGTAGGTTACTGCCTACACCTTGGATGTCACGGCTCAGGCAGTTTCAACAGTCTGCAATGTGGAACTCTCTTAAAGAGACAGGCACTAATTCTCCGTATTCTTTCTAATGCACAATTATTAGATACAGGATAGTTAACATAACTCTTAATATTTTTATTTTAATATTGACTATATTTCCAGGGGTTAACCCTTAGAAAGTTCCATCCTTAGAAGTCTATATTAAGGTGTTATACTTTTCCTTCTTCCATCTCGCTCTGATGCTATCTGTTCCCACTCTTTCCTCTCAGTTGCAGAAAACCTCTCCTGACAAAGGGTATGTCTAGATTTGCTGCAGCTGCAAGTGATGCAGCAGGAGTTGATTTAGCCAGTCTGAAGAAAATACTAAATTAATGGATGAGCATTCTCCCATCAATTTGTGTACTCTACCTCCCCAACAAGCATAAGGGAAGTTGACAGGAGAGCATCTCCCATTGACACAGCGCAGTAAAGTCAACATGGTAAGTAGATCTAAGGAGACAGACTTCAACTATGCTATTCATATAGCTGATGTTGTGTAACTTAGGCTATGTCTACACTAGCCACCCTAGTTTAAACTAGGGTGGCTCATGGAGTCATTCGAACTTGCAAATGAAGCCCGGGATTAAAATATCCCGGACTTTATTTGCATGTTCCTGGGCGCCGCCATTTTAAAATGCCCCGGAGTTCGGACTCCCTGCCCGCAGCTACACACGGCACGGGCTAGGTAGTTCGAACTAAAGCCCCTAATTCGGACTACCGTTACTCCTCCTGCAATTTAAAAATGGCATTTAAAAATGACAGCGCCCAGGAACATTCAAATAAAGCCCGGGATATTTTAATCCCGGGCTTCATTTGCAAGTTCGAATGATTACATTAGCCAGCCTAGTTCGAACTAGGGTGGCTAGTGTAGACATACCCTTAGATCAAGTCACCTCCCTCCCCCATAGTGTAGATTAGGCCCAAGATGCCCTCATCTCTCCCACTAGTGTCTTCAGCTCAGAGCCACACTTACTGATATACTCATTCTGTCTGAATCCTGCTGCTTTCTGGCCTTTAAGAGGCAGTGTTGCCCAGTGGCTTTGCCACTTGGCTGGGGTTCAGAAGCTCTGTATCCTGTTCCTTAGTCTGACACTGGGTGATCCTGGGCAAATTGCCTTCCTTTCCTGTGCCTCAGTTTCCCCATCTGTGAAATGGGAGAGTGATCCTTTCTGTTGAGATCTACAGATGCAATATTGTGGTATTATTGCTAAAAGACTGGACAGATAAGTGGGGCATAGCAGATTGCACACAGCTAGAGCACAAGCTCTTTGCTGTATGGGAGCAGGACAAGCCAGCTCCTCCCAAAGCTGCACTCTTAGGCTACAATCTCTTTTCTCCTACCATCCTGCCCTTTAACAGTCTCACCAAGTCCTTGGAACCTAAACATCGCTGTGTACATTAGTTTCCTAAGTATTAACGTTTATTGCTAGGAGGAGGAAAATAGGGGAAAAATCTATCACGAACTTCTGTTCTAATCATATGAAAATTAGGGCTGTTAAAATGCATTTATTCTGGTAAATGTGTAACCGCTGAAAATTTCAGCAGTTACATATTTGCAGTGGGGGGAAGCAACTCCTGCAGAGCCTCTGTATCAGTTAATGCTCATGGGGAGCTGCACCAGCTCCTGCCTACCTTCCTCTCTCCGCTGCCTCTGATACAGAGGCAGCACTACGGGGAGGTGGGGGAGGCTGTGTGTAACCCAGAAGGCTAATTGAGGAGCCTGGGTTCATCAGTTAACCGCTTGCGCATTTACACTTTTATATCCCTCATGAAAATTCAAATCATCAGCCTTCTGCACTGAGCCTGGAGGTAGGTCTGACATTTATGATATGGGGTGAGAATATGGGAAATAAGGTCATAGAGATCAATTAATGGCTATTAGCAAAAAATGGTCACAGACACACTTGCATGCTCCAGGTGTCTTTAAATCTCCAACAGCCGGGAACACCTAACACTGGATGTGGGAGACAAGATACTGGGGTAAATGGAGATCCTCTGATTCTTATGACAGCATAGCAGTCACCATGGCTGTGTCTACATTGGCACCCTTTTCCAGAAAAGGGATGCTAATGAGACAAGTCGGAATTGCAAATGCCACGGAGGATTTAAATATCCCCCGTGGCATTTGCATGAACATGGCTGCCGCTTTTTTCCAGCTCGGGGCTTTGCCGGAGAAAAGCTCCAGTCTAGACGGGATCTGTCGGAAAATAAATCCTTTTCCAGAAGATCCCTTATTCCTGATTTTAACAGGAATAAGGGATCTTCTGGAAAAGGATTTATTTTCCGACAGATCCCGTCTAGACTGGCGCTTTTCTCCGGCAAAGCCCCGAGCCAGAAAAAAGCGGAAGCCATGTTCATGCAAATGCTGCGGGAGATATTTAAATCCCCCGCGGCATTTGCAATTCCGACTTGTCTCATTAGCATCCCTTTTCCGGAAAAGAGTGCCAATGTAGACACAGCCCACAGGTATACCCATGTGGCTATATGGTGCTTATCACCAGTTCCTTCTGTTGTGAAGGACAAATTTATTTATTTATACAAATTTATACAAATTTTCCATTAGTATCAATTAAATATATACCACTTGCATGTATGAGATGCTCATGGGCACAATTCTGATGTCCATCTGAAATAACTTGATTCATGGCTAGATTCCGACCTCATTACTCATGCAGATATCTGCACATATAGTCCCTGACTGCACATATAGTCCCATTGATTTTAATGGTACCAGCCATAGAGTAAGGCATTGATCAAAGGGTATGGCTACACTGTGTTTTATTTTTCGGAAGAGGTATGCAAATAGCGCTCGTATTTGCATACCTTCTTCCATTTTTTTCCTAGAAGAGGCTTTTCTGCCATTTGGCCCCGTCTATACGGGGCCAAATGTTGGAAAAAAAACTCTTTCTAAAGACCCTTTTTTCCCCATAAAACGAGGCTTACAGGGCTTTTGAAAGAGGGTTTTTTTCCCTGACATTTGGCCCCATGTAGACCAAATACTTCACTGAACACTGCCATTTGTTCTCTGGATTTTGAAATAGATACAAAAAAGGATGCTTCATTTCTGCCCCATGCTAGTATGCACGGGGCAACTCAAAGAATAATAGAAGTGGGATTTTCCTACATCGGGACACACTAAAATATAATTATGCACTGAGGGGGGAAAATGCCATGTAGACGGGGCCAAATTGCAGAAAAGCCTCTTCCGGGGAAAAAAAACAGAAGAAGGTATGCAAATGTGAGTGCTATTTGCATACCTCTTCCAAAAAATAAAACAGAGTGTAGCCATACCCAAAATGAATAAGACATAATAACATAGTCTGTGTCCACACCACAAGCAATTATTTCAACAAAATAATGTCGAGCTGAAGGATTTCTTACTCCAACTCCTATAACCCCCATTTTACGAGGAATAAGGAAAGTCAAAAGAAAAGTGCTTTGACTCGGACTTCCTGCTGCGTAGAGACTGCCAAAAAGCTGAAATAAGCTATTTTGACTTAAGCTATGCAACTGACATAGCTCAAATTACAGAGCTTATTTCGGTTTTAGCCTTGCTGTGTAGACGTGCCCGTAGAAAACATGTTCTAGAATGAAACAGTTTAGATTGACACTGATTCACATATAAGGGGAAGTAGCCCACAGCGTAAATCTAAGATCTAGCCACCAAAAAGGGCAGATAATACTTTATACAGGAAAGTCTCAAATGGCAGCAGTTTTTAAAAAAAGCGAAAGAAAAATCATTTTAGCATACACAAATGAATAGCTCCTTTACTTAAAATATAAACAAAACAAAAATATTTTAATGCCACAGGCCCAAGAAGCTTAACAAATCCTGTCTCTCATGAGAGAAGAAAGAAAACATATTTGACTGACTGATTTGGGAGAAGCAAGTTTAGTAAAAACAGCCCACAGTTTTCCCTGGATATTAGTTTCAGAGGCAGCTGAGTGAATATTTGTTAGTTTCAAACACTCTGGACTCACATTAATACAGACTTCATTAAATGTTTCTGATGCTGTTTTAAGTGTATGGATATGAATGAGGCTAAAATGATACATAAATGAATGTTACTCTTGTGAGTGTATTGCTGTTCCTAGCCCAACCCCCTTTTTGTCCAGGTACTTTTTCATTGCTGAGTCATACATAGGCTACAATAAGGAAAGGGATGCTGTACTTGCCACACCATGGGGGCATCCACAGACATAAAGAGCTGTAAGATTCACTCTGAGGTTCAAAGACTTCTATACATACTGGCTTTTTCCATGCTCACATCTAAAGCCTCCCCTGCAAATGATAAGACTACTAGTGTGTAGCTTCATTGAACACTGCCATTTGCTCTCTGGCAATGGATTTTGAAATAGATACAAAAAAAGAATGCTACATTTCTGCCCCATGCTAGTATACAGGGCAACTCAAAGAATAATAGAAGTGGGATTTTCCTAGCTTGGGACACAATAATATATAATTATGCACTGAGGGGGAAAAAGCAATGGAAGAAGAAATTATGCATGCTTCCTACAGGAAAGCATGAGTAATTTACTGGAGAAGTTGTTCAACAACATTTTATCCCAGTGAAAATATTACTTCTGTAATTCTGCCAAGGTTAGTGTCAGTTTAGGTTATCTGCTATGGAGTGCCAGATACGAGTGTGAGATCTCCCCAACAGAGCTGGACTGATGTCCACTTAATTCAGAAGAACATTTTTGCAATAGCAAGATCTAGCTTCAGTTTTATGTGCTCTTTTGGACCAGTTCTACATTTTTTTCCTTCATACTTCTTTCATTCTGCTTGCATCTTCCCTCCACCCATCTAACACCACCTTTACTCACTCAACTCCTGTTATCAAACATTAATGGAAAATAATTTGGGGTAAGTGAGCAGAAACTGATAATCTTTTTTTTCCCCCCATATAATCTACCCAGGTAGGAATTAACACCCACACTTGCATAGGATAAAACCCCGCAGAGCCCCTTGACCTCAAAGAGCAGTGTAGCCAAATCCCATGAAAGTTCAGGAGCAGAAAATAAATAATTTAGTTCTTAATACAGCATCAGAACGCTGGATTCAGTTCTGCTTTACAGCATCAGGACACTGGATTCAGTTGTGCTTTACCTTCTGCTTCCATAAATCAAACCTAATTCCACTGATGTCAATACAATTACACCAGAGTAAAACTGACATGAGATCAAATAGAGCCATAGTCCTTGGGCTGCTTTCCAGAATATATCATCTCACAGCATCATGGGAGCAACCATCTCCCAACTTGAGCACTGTCTCCTGCTAGTATCTATCTTTAATACAGATTTAAACATGGACTGGTGTAGTATTCTATAGGGTTCCTGGATATTCGGACATACAGTGTGCAAAGGCTTATGTTCTGACAACACTGCTAAGTTTCAAGAAACACTTTTTCTTATTTCCACATTTATTAGTTCTGCAGAAACCACTCTTTACTCCACCATCACCTACCTTGGAGTGCTGCTGTATTGAGATAGGAAATAGGTATCTGCAGACAAAAGATTGGAACACTAGCACAAAAGTTAATAAAATATTATAACTGCAGCCTGGTTAGCAGTCTTGAAATTCAAGTTATTCCCTTAAAGAAATAGAGGTGCAAAAATTCTTTCTTGCTCTCTTCTATAAGCTCTTTCTATACCCTCATAGGGTGTGTCTAGACTACAGGGTTGTTTTTTGTTTTTTTTTTAAGTGGCCTTTTTTCGAAAAAATTTCCCCTGCATCTAGACTGCTGCCGCATTCTTTCGAAAGTAAATCAAAAGAACGCAGCAGTTTTTTCGACAGCGGAAAAGCTTGTTTTATGAGAAAAAAAATGCCTTTTTTTGAAAGTGCTCTTTCGAAAAAAGGCGCTATGTAATGCAAACTGTGCTTTTTCAAGAGAGAGCATCCAGACTGCAGCTTGCTTTTTCGAAAGTACTGGTTGTAGTCTAGATGCTCTTTTTCGAAAGAGGCTTTTTCTAAAGTATCTTTCGAAAACGCCTCTTTCGAAAGAGGCTTGTAGTCTATACGTAGCCACAGAGAACATAACTTTTTCTTTAATTAATTTTGTACAGACTATTTAAACAGAACATCAATGGAAATGCTATATCCCCTAAAACTAGATAAAGGGTTTAAAACGGAAGTTCAAAAATACCCTAATAAAGAAAATGGATTCTGATTAACTTAACTATCTATTGGGGGGGTAAGAGGGAGTGGAACAGGGGACAGGAGTGGATCAAAACCAAGACTGGACTCACTTGTCCATGCCTGTTGCTTAACCTCTTCAATACAGTAATGGGCATATATTCAAGCAGCAGTTATCTACCCATTTACCACTCAATGGAGGCAAGGAAGATGCAAAACAAATCAAGCAGCTGTGGATCTGTGCATTAGCCACTGGCATCATATTCAGCACTGAAACAATTTATAGGGCTGTCATTTAATTAGCCGATGGGCAAGTCTTCCCCAAGAGTTCAGGAAGTCCTTTTTAGTTGGGTTTAGGTTCGCATTTGGGATATGTATTTGAAGTTCTAGACTAAGATCTTCTGCTTCCCTCCAGCAAGCCTGGCCAACTCCTTTCCCACAGACTCTGAGCCCACTTTCTTCCTTACCATCATAGCACCATGACCACACTTTTTTCTCCATATGTTACCCCGGAGGCCCAGGCCCCATGCTAAGAGTAGAAATGGAAGTTCCTAAACCACTTATTTTGACTGAATCCACTCAGCTGGCACTAGTCAGTTTTTGGAAAGGTGGGTTAAAAGTCACTACAAGCCATGCATTGCTTGCGGCTTGCCCAATCCTCCCCAAAGTAATTACATTAAAGTGAATTTGTAACCCTGGTTTCCTCCCTCCCCCCTTTGTATTCCCTCTTCTGTTTTGTTTTCATAAGTGCTGGAACTAGGGGTACTGCCACACACCTCAGCACATACAGGATTTATAGTTTGGTTCAATGGCTCTCAACACTCCCACTACAGAAATTGTTTCGACACTCCTGCCTGTTTTTCCCTTGTCAAGCCTTGTTCAGGCCCCTGTCCTACAAACACTGAAAAATTTGTTTAGCTCTGCTACCGAGAATGGTCCCCACTGAACTATTTTGCCTAAGGGAACTACTAATACAAGTGAGGCTGCATACCAGTTCCAGTGTGTGCAGGATCAGGACTTGTGATCATAAGTTTCTCATAGCAAAATTGTGATTTGACTGAGTCTGGGACATGTTTTTTCCTCTGTGGAGATTCTAGGTCACTTTAGGGAGCTATAAAATAATAAAATAATAAATAAAATAATAATAATAATAATAATAAACATTGAATACTAAGGAGATTTTCTTATTTTTAGTGAATGTGTGCATTCTGGCCCTTCTGTCCTCTTAAGTCATAAGTTTCGCTGGGTACTTACAAAGGCCTCATCTCTTTAGTATGTAAGCCCTACTACCTCCATCAAAATAAACAGCAACTGTCACTTTGCTGCACCTGCATCCATCCAATAAAATGATTAAATCTGCACTAGTCATTTGGTATAACAGAAATAATGTCATTGTAATAGAACACGGTCAGAGGAACAATACCTCCTGCTTGGAAAATAAACATTTCTGCATTTATACAGCAACAGGAGACCATTAACCTGTGACAATGTTCTATTCCATGAGCTCTAGCTCTTAATTATAAATCATTTTAAAATGCTGTCAAATTATGGATTATACCAAAACTATGTTGTTAGAAATAAAGGGTTTATTAAGGAATCTTGTCAGCAACATACTGCTTAGTGTTTGTGTAATATTCATTTTTCACAGGATGAGGGCCAGGGTGACAGGATGTGTGTGCTGGGAATGCATGGATGTGGAAGGATCCAAATGGTTGATTCTCAGAAACTTGATCATTGCTACTTGCCACATTACCTTCCAAGGTAAGGTTTGTCATTTTACATCGTGTTTTATACACAGATCTCTCTCTTATACACATATCTCTCTGTGTGTGTCTATAGAAAACACTCTCTAGCACAACATGGTTTTAATTGGGGTGAAATTTTCTATGCAAACAATTATTCATTAGTTTCTAGAGTTGTATTCCTAGTTCCCCCCCCTTTAGCAGGACCTCAAGGCATTCAGACTTTTAGGCTTGGACGCTGGGTTCATTATTTTGGGTTGGTGGTGGTTTTTTCATTGAGTAATTATTTATCTATAACTTGAGATAAATGAGCAATCAATCAATAAATAAATATTTGAAATGTACTGGTTCCATTTAAGTTTGAAAAGTAAAATCTGAATATGAATAGTACTTAATCTTCCTAAATGTTTACTGAGATACACAGCACTCATTCACTTCAATGTAGTGTCCAACTCATTAAAAAAAAACAAAAATATCTGAAGGAACTCATGGTGTGATCACAATGGAAACAGAAACTTACAATCTTTGAAGAGTCTAGCATAAACTTAATTCTGTGGAATCTTGGTTGCAATGTCAACACGTGCTGCTAATTCACCCGATTGCTCTAGAACCACAGGAAAATTCTGACACAAACCTTCCAAAGCAAGGAAAATCACCACAGCCTCCTTACTACAGCTCTGTTAGGAGATAGATGCACATATGGTCTTCTGTCAGGGGGCCTTGGAACAGCAGGTAATCTTACATACCTTTTATGCATACCTGGAAACTTTCATGCCTGGCTGACCCTGACATTTTTTCAACAAATATATATTCTAAGGAGAAAAAGACAGCTCGATGATAACCAGCCATTTAACAGGATCTTATAATTCCACCCATCCTGGGGTTCTATTGACATCGTAAACCATGAGATGAGATCAAAGCCCTCATCTCCATTGCCAAAACCACTCTGGGAGAGATAAAAACAACTCCTCTTGAAAGGCTTACACTAAAAATGACAGGATCCAGCCCTAAAGACGGTTTTTTGCTTATGTAGTATTGTTGCCTACTGGCTTTTTTTTCCCTCAGTGGAATTTTTCAGAAGCAGCAAAAGCTGCTTAATTTTGCTTCTGAAATGTTCACCATTTCACTTGAGGAGATCCTGCATCTTCAATATTCCATTTTTTCTGCAGTGTGTCAAAGAATCATTATGTCTAAACACACACACACAAAAAAAACCTCAAAACAAAACAGAGCTTTTGTTCAAAATGTTGTGCTGACAGCAGGCTGAAAGAAAGTGGCCCAGGAACCCTGTAAATAGCAGTTGTCTGCTGAGCACCAGTTCTTAAGGTTTTACTTCAATCCTCCCTCAATGGGCCACTACCCTATGAGACGCACCATTCTTGCTCTCTCCTCAGGGCTGTCTCTCAATGCCCCAGCAGCACCACACCCAGTTTTCAGTAGCTGACGCAGGGCTTCAGCCAGGTCTACACTCCAATCTCCACACTCAACTGTCCAAGATACTGCCACTCTGTCTACCCACCCGCCCACCCCTTGGTCCACCTAGATTGAGATCCAAAAAAAAAAAAACTGACTAGCTCTGGCCCAGCAGTTTTTCTATACTGGTTTGCTAGGCCCTGATTGGATGCAGCAGAAGCAGCCACTCTAGCCAGCCTGGAAGCCTTCTCCCCTGCTTTCTTTCTGGGGCAGGGTGTGGTAGGGCCACAAACTTCCAGCAGGGGGTTTTGGGGCTTAGTCCACCCCTTCATAGTCTAATAAAATGATTCTTGAACAGCTGATATTTCCCAAATACTGGTTCTAGATGGTTTATAAGAAACATAAATTGAATTTTAGTATGTTCACATAATCAAAAGAACCATGCTTGATACTCAAAATTAGACTCACTAGGGTTTGCAAGATGAAGCCCTTAAATGGTGAAGACTTAAAATGTGAGATTCCTCTCTTCCCTTGGAGTGTAGCACCAAGTACAATGCCAGTAGCCAATTAAATGAAGAAAAAAAACCAGTGACCTTCATTTCTGTACTCACTGTTAAAATATTATATTTTGCACTGTGGGGATACATTGGAAGCTAAAACTATTGTGGCTTCCCTTATTCACGTGCTTCAAAGTTTTTGTCTGCACCAGTCAAACTACATATTGTTTAATATATTTCTAATATCCTGCTCCTCCAATAGTATCCAGGAGCACTACAAAATTAAGATGCACCTTCTAATTTGTAAGTTCCAGGGGAGGGGAGATTAAGTAGACAGATCCTTTCACACAAAAAAGCAGAGCAAAACAGAAAGCAATAGCACAAAAACCCAATTTGAACCTGGATTGTTGAGCACTTGGAAAAACTAATGACATTTTAAATCGTCCTTATGAATGAGTGTTTCAACTGAAATGCCAACTGACATGTGGAAGTCCACAACCTTGAGTTTCCTATCATTCTGGTTTAAATCTGAAGTAAATCCATCAAGAGATGTGCTAGTGAGGAGAATCAGGCCTACTGTATCTGCTTTATCTTTCTATTCTCTTATGCTAAATATCCAAAACAGAAAATATTATCTACTGAAAGATTTTAAGTTTGAATGTTTCATAATTTTGTTGCTCCTCAGAAGCGATAGACAGTCAAGTAGCAAGCCTGTTCAGTCTTTACCAAGCTGCTAATTGCTGGACAATCTCTGTTAATAGCAGCAGACATTTAAAAAAAAACAAACAGCAAAGTTCTCACACACAAAAATGAAATACTGTTGAAAATAATAGTTCAGCGTTTCTTTCCACCGTGCCAAATTTCAAAATCCAGGAGTCCTTCTTAATATAAAAAAGACTCTTTTCTCCTGTCCATTTAATATAGAAAAACTAAACAAAATTGCAACACAAAACACCATAATTATACTGGGGAGTATGGGCCCTTCTGATGGCTATTGAAGTGTTTGGCACACAAATGCTGCAAACTCTTTCGTTTAGGAATCCTCCAGGATGCTCAATTATTCATTTCACACACACACACACACACACACACACACACACACACACACACACACACACACTTTATCAATAGCAGAATTCCTACAAATCTGGAAGACATGGATGTGGTGCATCCAGAATAACAGCCAGAGAAGTCATGAATCTTAGGGTTGCCAGGTGTCCGGTATTGACCCAGACAGTCTGGTATTTCCACCTCCTGTCCAGTAAAAAAATTTGCCAGGAGGTGAAAATACCAAACACCTGGCAACCCTACACACACTTAGCAACAGGGCCCAGCCCCCGTCCCCTTGGCCCTCTCTCCCAAGCCCCCCGGCACTCCTGCTTACTTGGTTCCACAGGGAAGCTGCCTTCTGGCTCGACCAGGAAAACAAGATGGCCACCAGCAAAAAGCTTTAAAGGCTTTTCTTAAAGGGGCCATGCTTGGTGTTTTGTTTTGTTTTTTTAATTTTTGTATTTTGCTCAACATCTTTGGTCTCCCGCCCCCCCTCCCCTTTTTCCCCTTGACAGAATTTTTTCCCCAGTGTTTTTTTGGGGGGGGGATGTTTGGTATTTTTAGTTAAATCATCTGGCAATCCTCGTCATGATAACATGAAGCAGCACAACACCAACACAAGGCAGATGTGCTATTGTGAGATGGAGTGCCTGGCACTGTACAAGATGCAGAAGATGAAAATTCTCTTCCCTAATAGACAACATAATGCACCTACTGACCCAAAAAATGGTTCCTTCTCTGAATGAAGTTTGTATAGTTCTCACTTTAATTTCAGGAATGGCTGGCATTGCAGTTAACTGAAGTAGGTTATGGATTATGGGAATAGTAAATCTTGAAAGGAAATTTGAAAGAGAAGGTGGTTGCCTGATACAATGGGATGGGGCTCTGAGCATGGGAGTTACTATGAAAGCAAGTTTGTACACTGATTTGAGGGAGTGTTGAAATTGGATTCACTGGACAAAAATAAGGGGTAAGCATAAAAAAAAGACAGAAATGCACAAAGGGGGGAACTATTAATTATAGAAAGGGACAGATAAGAAACTGGAAATGATGCAAGGAGGAAGCCAGTGGAGGAATTTGAAGAGATGAGGTATACTTGGAGGACACTTAAGAGATTGTTAAAGAAACAAAAATCCCAACCGTGAACACTCCCCAGTTCATCCCGTAGAGTTGAAAATGGCTTTTCTATTTTTTCATTTACCTTAATTTTACAATCTGCTCTGTGATCATCCATATCATATCCTCGAAAACATCCATTTTCCCCATGTTTTCTGTGAGGACTGCATCCACAACTGCCTCACAGACTTGGTCAAATCAGTTGTTTGCTCTGTAATTTGAAGCCCAAACATAAAAAATCCAGCAATTATGCCTATTTCTCTCATCATTTTAATTATATAAATGATATAGGATCTCAGTGACAATAGAGCAATGATGTTAATTTTTCTCTAAAAAACCCCCTGGATTCAAATTAAATTTGGTCGCAAATGAAAGCAAGCTTGTTGCTTCACCAGCCCATAGTAGAGCTGAGTAAGATTCAGATAAGCATACATAATTTCAAATGCTTATCTGAGCCTTATTGGAACTATCAGAACTGCTTTGATATGTGGAAATGGACTGAAATGTCAGCAAGAGCAGGTTTCCTCAAAAAATAGATTTATGGATTCTTAGATTCCAAGGCAAAAAGGGGCCTGTGTGACCATCTTGTCTGACTTCTTGTCTAACACAGACCAGAGAATTTCCTCAAAATAAATCCCAGAGCAGAACTTGTTTGAAAAAAATCTAATCTAGATTTAAAAACTGACAGTGATAGAGAATTCAGCATGACTGTTGGCAAATTGTTTCAAAGGTTAATTACTCTCACCATTAAAAAAATGTTTTCATTAGTTCTTGTCTGTATTTGTCTGGCTTCAGCTTCCAGTCACTGGTCATGGCATACTTTTTGCTGATAGATTAAAGAGTCTGTTATTAAATCTTTGTTCCCCATGTAGATAATAATACACTGAAATGAAGTCACTCCTTAAATGCCTCTATGTTAAGCTAAATAGATCGAACTCTTTGAGTCTACTGCTATAAGGCATGCTTTCTAATCCTTTAATCATTCTCACAGCTCTTCTCTGGACCTTCTCCAATTTATCAACATCCTTCTTGCATTATTGCTAGCAGAACTGGACACAGTATGCCAACAGAAGTCACACAAGTCCAAAAACAGAGATAAAATAACTTTCTACTCCTATTTGAGATTCCCCTGTTTTATGCATCCTAGAATTAAATATAATTTGGCCAGAGCATGACACTAGGAGCTCGTATTCAGCTGATGCCTCTAATCTTTTTCAGTGTCTCTGCTTCCCAGGATTGAGTCCCCCCATCCTGTAAGTATGGCTTGTGTTCTTTGTTCCTAGATGTAGATATTTGAATTTAGCCACGTTAAGACCTGTTTTTTCTGCTTCTGCACAATTTTTCAATTTATCAGTGATGATTCTATGTTTTCTTCCAGATCAGTGTTAAAAATGCTAACTAGCATATGGCCAAGAATTGATCTTTGTGAAATCCCACTGGAAACACACTCCCTATGTAATGCTTCCTTGTTTACAATTACTTTTTGAGACCTTAAAAAACAACGTGCAGTTCTGTGGCACCTTTCAGTCTAACAAATGTATTAGGTCATGGGCTTTTGTGAGTAAAACCCACTTCATCAGATGATTTGGAGTGAAAATTACAGAATCCAGGCTAGATATTACAACAAAAGAAGTTACCTGTCAATTGTTAGACCAGTGTTAATGAAGTTAACTAAGTCTGGCTAGATGTGTCTCGTTCATAGCATGTGATGTGGAAATGCGAAAATCAAAGATAGGGAAATTGCCTTTCTAATGTGTTAGCAAGTTAAGATCTTTATTCAAGCCTAAGTTGATAGTGTTGAACTTGTAAATGAACTCCAGTTCAGATGTCTCCCTCTGTAATCAGGCAGAAGAATGGCTGTTTTTAAATCCATTATTGAATGTCCAGGGAGGTTAAAATGTTCCCCCACAGGTTTATGTGTGTTATCATTCCTGATGTGTGATTTGTGTCCGTTTATCCTGTGGTGCAGAGACTGTCCAGTTTGGCCAATATACATGGCAGCTCTCTAGCTGTGCCACACTCTGCATAGGGTCACTACTGAAGTTTAACTGTCCAGCCACTTATTCTGTGGAAAGTGAGGGGAGAGGGGTGAAGCAGGCCTGCCTTCTATTCCTGCCCAGGAACCCTATAAATGGCAACTCCATGCTGTGTCTCCAATCTCTCAGTACATTTCCCTGGGCCACTTTCCCGACTCCAGCACCTTCTTCATCTTTATCTCAGGGCCTTGACATACCAGTCTTAAACAGCTGGGAACTTTCCTCACTACCTTTTTCATGCCCAGCATTGCTCTGTCCAGGACGCTAGTTTTCTTCTGCCAGCAAGGCAGCCAGTCCTCCCTCCTTGAGCTCCAGCTTGAGCACTTCTTCACTCAACAGCTCTTATATGGCTCTTATCCCCGCCAGGGTGCAACTAACCCTGCTCTTGCCCCTCTTCCACTGGCTGATTTCTGCACAGCCTACCTAGGACTCCATTAACACTTTACAGGCCAATGTGGCTAAGTATAACACCGACATAACACTGCTCTAGTCAGATTTCTGACCTCCTCACCTTGGGGCCTCACTTCTTGCCCCATGTCCTCTAGACTCTGCTCCTCTCCTAGAAGATCTTGAGCGAATAATGCTGTTCTTCTGACAACTGCCTCAGACTTTTCTGCAGGTGTCTCTGTGCCTCCCACTGGTGCCAATGGTTCTATAGGATCTGGCTCATTAGAGGCTGGAACCCCTTTTGTTGGCTCATCAACCCCCTTCCATGGGAGCAACAACTCTCAAGTCCCTCCTAAGAAGATAAACCCATCTTCCATCAAAAAGGCCTCCACATATGGCAGCTCCACTGTCCTACTGAAGCCTTTCCCACTCCCCTCGTATTGGGGTGGCCATCAAACTGTCTCAGAGGCTTTCACTCATTCCCCTCCCTTCAGGGGCAGCTACAGGTCTGCATTTTCCACCATTATCTCAGAACCTCTGCATACCAGTCTTAGAACCCAGTTGGGAGTTCTTTCACTCAACCCTGATCATGCCCAGCACTTGTCTAACCAAGATGCTGACTTTTCTTCTTATATGGTCCAGACTTGTCTGGTTGCCCCTCATAGGCCCTTTCCCATTGGCTGCTTTTTGTGCAGCCTGCCTAGGATTCTAATAACCCCTTATAGGCCAATAAGAACATGTTCTTACATTATGTTCTTAATGTGAGGTAAAACTCCATCACAAGTCCTAAAATGGACAACAGGGTTAACAAGGTTCCGGGAGTAACACAGATTACTTAGAGCTCCCTGTTAGTGAGTACCTGCTACACATAACTCTCCACCACACATAAACCTTGCATCAAATAAGAACCACCACAAGTCTTCACTCTAAAAATTTAAGTTGCTTAGATGGCTTTATCCAATCCAAGCTCTCAAATTTTTAAGATTCTACTGCATCTATTTCAAGTGTAGCAAAACCTGTGTGTGTAAGGCTGTGTCTACATTGGCATCCCTTTCCGGAAAAGGGATGCTAAGGAGACACATCGCAATTGCAAATCCGCGGGGGATTTAAAAATCCCCCGCGGCATTTGCATTTACATGGCTGCCGCTTTTTTCCGGCTTGGGGATAAGCCGGAGAAAAAAGCGCCAGTCTAGACGTGATTCTCCGGAAAATGAACCCTTTTCTGGAGGATCTCTTATTCCTACTTGAAAGTAGGCCCTTGAAAGTAGGAATAAACCCTCTTCCAGAGGATCTCTTATTTTCCAGAGAATCACGTCTAGACTGGCGCTTTTCTCCGGCTTATCCCCAAGCCAGAAAAAAGCGGCAGCCATGTAAATGCAAATGCCGCGGGGGATATTTAAATCCCCCACGGATTTGCAATTGCAATGTGTCTCATTAGCATCCCTTTTCCGGGAAGGGATGCCAATGTAGACACAGCCCCATGTCTAAATCCTCTTTATTATAATTACATCATGCAGACTAAGTATTAAGATGATATTTGACTTTCTAGTTTTCCATTGGTGTTTTCCAGTGGATAACAACTTTTTGTTTTACCGGAATCTTTATACTAATGGTCTTTTTTGCTCCTCTTAAAATTATGTTTTAAAACGTAGGCCTAAATATTATTGTACTTCTGACACCAACCAGCAATATCAAGAAATTTGAATACTGAAGTCTTACACACTCTCTGCCTCCTTAAGTCAATCCACTGTGCCTTTGTTTTATTTATAGTGGCATGAATTGTGGCCTTAACTTTAACTGCTCTGGTTTTTGTCACATTAGGCCTCAGCCTCAAATACTGGCCATGTAATTTTTTTCACTGTATTATCAAGGCTATATAAGAGGAGCACTATTATTCAACACAGCAGTGTAATCTTTCACATGATAATAATGTTATCTGGTTTGGCTACAGTAAAGTGCACAACTCCAAGAAAGGCAGTGGTAGAAATGTAATTTGCACAGATTTATCAAAAAGAACAGAGCTCTAATGAGTTGTGTAACATAGATGTGACACAAATCCTGGATTATCCCAATTGTGCATTCAGGAACTAAAACCAAAGTTTCTTTTTCTTCCATCTTCAAAGGGTTAATATTAAACCAAACTAAAATGGCATTTTTTTACCATGTCTTCTGCATGACTGATACTGCAATCGATCTGCAGCGGTTCATTTTCTCTCTGGAATCTCTGCCTACTGAGAACAAACACAAACACATGTGGAACCAATAGGAAGCAGACCAAGGGCTTTAAGAGTACTGTACCAACCTATGTCAGAAAGTTCTCACTTAACAGATGGGGCAATTAATAAAACAGTCAAGTGGTATGACTGCGTCAAGGTGCCTTTAAGTGCTAACAATCCTCTTTTGTCTTACTACTGTAGTGTACAGATGGATTCCAGTTCAGAATAAGCACTGCATTGTGCCTATGTTTGCCATCGTACAGTGTCACAGTATTTATAGGGTGCCAGGTGTCCAGTGCCTTTTATTTTAAAGGCAAATAGAATACCAATTTTTCCCCTCTAGCATCTCAAGTGCTGACGTGACCACTAATCTGTGTAGAATTAAATCTAGAAGTAAATCAGTCCTTTTATCAATTTGAAAAGGAAGGATTTGCCATAAAATACTGCTGACACTATGTATCCCTGGTTGACATATCTTTAATGTATATTGATTCTAGTTATGTATGTGTTTTACAGAGCCATTGGTGAATCATTTCTGTTATGCTTGTGTACTGAATTTCTGAGTTAAACAATATCTTTTGTCTCTTGTCTTACATGTGAGATTTAAAACACAGACTGCTTGCCATTTTAATTTTAGTGGCACTATTCACAAGATTAGGAATATTAAATGTCCTAATCCAGGACAAATTCCAATTATCTATCTTCTTTCACTCCACCCACTCTCACCCTCATCCTATTTCATGTCCTAACCTGTTGTATAAGTTTCACAGAATGATGCCTGTGTTCTGCCCCAAAGGTGGCTGTATCTCAAATACGTACAAACTACTTTTGGATCAATGGTGATGGAAAACTTATAATTATTATTGTTGGTGTAAAAAAGAAACCAAGAGCATTGCTTGATTATATTTTTGCCACTGTGATTCCATTGATGTTCAGGGATTGAAGTAGGAAATACATTGACAGTATGTTGGTATTCTACTCCACAGTTCTAGGACATCCTACTTACAGTATTTGCAATTGGAGTATTTTCCTTATCCCACAATCCATATTACTCAATTACATGTGTAAGCAGAGCATCAAAGTGACTTGATATCATTGTGCAAGCACAGAGCATTTCAGCGATTCTGTCCATTTCATTTTGCCTTTCTGCTTAACCATGGAATAGAGCAGCAGGTCTAGTAGATACTGCCCATACACCAAAGACTACCATCTTCAACTGTTACATAATAGCATCAATAGAGAGTTCAAAAGTGAGCTGAACATGTGTTAGGACTTTCACTCTTATGATACCCAATCCAGAAATCAGAAACAATTCCTTAGACCAGTGATTTTCAACCTTTCCAGACTACTATATCCATTTCAGGAGTCTAGTTTGTCTTGCCCCACATTTCACCTCAATTAAACTTTCAAAATCAGACACTGCACACTGAACATTTGCTTACTTTCCCATTTTTATCATATAATTATCAACTCAATTGACTGGAATATGAATATTGTACTTACATTTCCACATGCCTGAACTCCAAGTCCTGTCACCCAGGGCAAGCACATGTAACTTGGATTCCCAGAAGCCCATGGTATGGAGTCACGGGCAATTGCCCTGCTTCCCACTCCCTGGAACTGGCCCTGCACTTGAAACTCCCCTAAGCCCATCCCGCAGCCCCCAGGTGGAGAACCACTAAACTACACACATCTAGATAAGACTTTACATATTCCCAAGGGGTTCGCATACCCTTCGTAGAGAACCACTGCCTTGGACATAGTCCAATTTATTACAACTGACCATCTAAGAACTGATCCTAGAGTACGGGGCAGGAGGAGTTGTGACAGGTTGTGATGGTGGCAATAGTAGTTGAGAGATGGAGCAGCTAAAATGGTCAAGCCTTCAACAATGACTACCTGTGACACTGTTCTAACTAAGCGTTTAGGTGTGGGAGAACATACCAGGACACTATTTTGTAAAACCTATTTAATACAAGTAATACTACAGGTTGAACCTCTCTGGTCTAGGGCTCTCTGGTCCAGACCACAGATGTTGCAAGTGGCAGTAGAGCCTGGCTGGCGGCTGCAGAGCTCAGCCAATGGGCCAGTGCTGGCAGCAGCAGAGCCCGGCTGGCAGCCAAGAAGAGAGCCCAGCTGGGAGGCTTGCAGCTCCCATAGGAAAGCCCAGAGGCTGGCAGCAGAGTGGCCCAAATTGACCTCCCTTAACCTCTCCTAGTCCAGCAAACTTCCTTGTCCAGGACTGGTCATGTCCCAAGGGCACCTGATCAAGGAGGTCCAACATGTACTAAAATATCAGTAATACATTATAAGCTTATGCAGTGGGTTAGAGAAGAAATACTACAGATAACCACATAGGATTTTCTTTCTTTCTTGTCAATTCCAAAGCAAGTTTTCAGCCTAGGGTGGGTTGAAAATATGGCTATGCCACACTATGATGTTCAGACACATACTTGTCTATATTTTCCTGACCCTGTCCTCTAATGTATCAAACATTTCCTGACAAGACATCAATAACCATTCTCATATAAATGAAGCTTCCACCTAGCCATATTTGCTGAACACCTAAAGACTCTAGCAAGAGTAAAAACTATTAAAACTCCAAATGGTCTTAAGTGAATTCCTGAGTATGAACTTTAAAGATTTTGGGTGGATTGCTGAGACAAAACATTAAGATACTGCTCCAAATATTGTTCTCCCTCTATCTGCATCAAAAAAATTATATGAGAAAATAAATATGGAAACAGTCCCTGGAGAAGATCTCTAAGGGTACATCTACACTGCACAGCTATTTCAGGACACTTGAGGCATCCTGAAATAGCTACCCTGCGACTTAACAAGCCGCCCGTTATTTCTAAATGTTTTTCAAAATAACAAGCACACTATTTTAGCATCCCTGTAACCCTCATTCCACGAGAATTAAGGGATGTCTCGAAATAGTGTGTTATTTCAAAATTTGGCACTGTGTAGAGACACACCAAATTTCAAAATAAGCTATTTTAAAATTGCATAGTGCAAATTGTGTATCTTATTTCAAGTTTAGGGTGCTGTGTTGATGCAACCTAACATTATGACATCACCTTCATATTATTGCATTGTCACTCCATGCTGCTTAATTAATAACTATTTGCTTATCCAGCCAGTTTTTCTTCTTTAAATAATAATTAATATTGTTATGCTTTTACCAAGGATAAATGCCAGAACACAGAAGCGTAAAGTTGCCTCTCAGAACTCAGAATTTTAGATTTAGAAAATGTCTGCTGAAGTTGAAGGCAAAAAGAAGAGCCTTTTGATTTTGACCTTTTATGGCTTTCATTTATATATAACAGTAACATGGCCTCAAACTATTTTTCACTCATTGAATAAGGTTTTCAGGATCAAGTCCTGACTACTATAAAATGTAATGAGTCTGTCAGCTCACCCAAAATTGATGGAGTTGCCCACACCCATTTGTGAAATCATTAAATTAAATGCCACTCCACAGAAACCTCTTAACTAAAGCTGAGCAAATACTACCTAAGATTTACCATTAATAGCTGTTCAAATTTTTAAAACAAATTTGCTCTAACTGTGTGAGTGTCCTTTTGTGTTCACTTGGGGTGAACATGCCAGCTAATGAGTTCACTAGAAGGAATGTTGAGCAAACAGCAAGCTTCACATGATTATCAGAGAACATCTGTGGGAAACAAATTGTGAATTTGCAAATACGAACATTCACACCTGAAACCTGATTCTGAGAGAGTTATACTCTTGTAATTAGAGAACACAAACATATCATGATACCTCTGTGTCCAATTACAATTAACCAAACACGGATAGAAATTTTTAAAAACTACTCATTTACAATAAACTGAATTATCTACAAATCTGAATTATACACACCAATTTTCTGTCTACATTTTGGCAGCCTCCCTCAGGTGCCCTGTGCACATGGTACTGTATGGCATTTCTGCAGCCCTTTATGGTGCAACACCCCTGTAACAGGTGGCTGGTCTTTTAAGGGCTAGAGGCCTGGGCCAGTAACCCTGTTTACTAAAAAGACACACCTGAGCAGGGGATCATACAATTCCCTTATAAGAGCAGAAGAATGCTGTAGAAAGGAGATGCTCAAGAAGTGAGAGATAGAGGAAGCTGTAGCAGGGATTGTAGAAGATCTGGGGGTTCTGTCTGGAACCAGAGGGTTGAAGGATGCTAAGAGTGAAGGAGGGATAAGCACCAGAGAGCAAAATGGGGAGAAGAGACACCAAGGAATGTTTTGGAATTGTCTCTTATGCCAATACATAGAACTAGGGAGAAGGGGCATTAGCCGATTAAAAAGCTTCTGTGGAATCAGCTGCTTGATGGGAGCAACTGAGGCATGGTGCTGCAGTGCCACCCTGACCTTCTAGAGGAGGCCTTCTCGAGTAACAGCTCTCCCTCCCATTCACCTACGTAGAGGCTTGCAATGGGGTCCTCAGAAGGCAACTTTATAGATCAAAAGAGCAATGGCTGCAGAAGATGTTATTGAGCATGCTCAATTTGTGGAAACATGCAAAACAGCCCCTCTGATCCAGTTTCAAAAATAAAGCTGTTTTGTCACCCTCTCCCCCCCAATCCTATTTTCATAAACACTGGCATCAGCCATTGGCCCCTGCCTTACACCTGTTTCTGCAGTGCTTGTGACGGAGGAATCCTCCCAAAGTCAGCACCAAACATGTAAGAATTTATTTAAACTGTCCCTGCCCTTTTACCCAGAGTCAAGTAAGAAGCCAATACTGAGTTATTTATACACAAGGAAGGAATCCCACATCAATTTAAGTTTCCTTGATGAATAACATTTAGGTGTGACTCATTGAAGACCTTTATCACACATTGCCTCCGCTAGTTGAATGATGTGTCTTTTATCAAAACATTTGGTACATGTGTATCGTAAAAAAAAGCCTCTAACTTTTGTTGAAATGGCTTAATTGTTTTATTTGATTAAAAGTATACTTGTGATAAGAGGATACACACCCAAAGATGTAGCCCTCTAAATGCTGATGCAGTTTTGATCCATGGTTTCTTGAGAAGTCAGAAGTTGAACAACGTGTGCAACTTTGAACCAGCGAGGATTAAGTAAAGTGATGCTCCACCCTATTCTTACCTCTACCTTGGTCTGACCCATACAATCTGGGTGCACCAAGAGGTAGTTAAAAGTCTAAAACATTCTGTGGGCATGCAAATATCCTATTTGCACATGCATGTGAAGGCACAGCACATGCCAAATCTGGATTTAACAGACTAGTCATTTAAAATTGCTTGGCCAGCAGTACCATGTACCAAATTAAACACATTTTAATAATTTTAGGTAATATCCTCTAGTCCCTTCTAAAAGGCTCACACCAATGGCACTCACTAAAAAAAATCCCTTTGAGCAGGTGCCCAGCTGCAAAATAAACTCTTTTCACACTACAAAGAAGTTCTTCTGTCCTTCTTCAAATTATCTATTCATTTTTATTCATAATATAGTATTTGGTGGGCCAAATCATCATCTGGTATTAATCAGCATTATCCCAGTGCAATAAATAGTGTCACACCAATTTACACCAACTGTGTTCCATAGGCTTTTTTAATGCAACATGAATGCTTTTATTTTTAACCAATGATTAGAGGAACTGCTTTCTTGATGCCATTCACATGTGGCAAAATCAGTGTTCTCCTTACTGTTACTGTCTTTGCAACAGGAATATCTTGATATCAGTGTTCCACCTGGAATTATACACCAGTATAGGCCTGTCTCAACTATATTACAGATGCCTTTAGGTTCATAGTCTTTCACAACATCTGGGAGAGCTTAAATTACTTAGCAATCATCAACATCATTGGTATCTTATTTCTAATTATTCAGTTGCTGGAACTATCTTGTCATCTCTCCAGCTACCCATTTCCAGCAGTAAAATCTAAAAAGTTGAAACGTACATGCCAAATTGCTAGTTTTTGCCAGAAACAAGAGTCTACATCTTTAGGGCCAAGTAAACTTGCAAAGCGTGGGTCTAAATCTTTCAGTGCACGGCCTTTCAGAATCAGATGCAGCTGCTCCACCTCCCCCATGACCGTGCTTTATATTTTCTTAAATTTTCAAGATCACATTTTTATATTCTTAGTGTCAGCTACTGCCATTTCTTAGCTACCTAATATTAGTTAGCATCTCTGCTCCTTCCTTACCATTTGGCAAGCTCTCTGTTGACCACCGCCTTATGTGTTTCATTAATGCTGTATATCTTATATTATTGAGAGTCATATTTAATGTAAGTAACAGCTAACTAGCAGCATACATGGGGTACATCTAGACTGCGTTGCTCTTTCCGGAAAGAGCAACGCCGTGTCTTTAAAAGCACCCACTATTTCCCAAAATAGTGAATGCACTATTCCGGCATCCCTGTAACTGAGGGTTAAAGGATTTGTCGGAATAGTGCCTTATTTTGAAATTGATCAGTAATGGAGAACAGTGGCAGCTGTGGGGTCAGTGCCTGTGTATGAGGGGCAACACATGGAGCCATTGCTGCGCATTCCAGCTGGCACTGAGTACACAGCACCAAATTTCCAAATGAGCTCTTTCAACTTAGACTCAGAATAAACTATGCAATTTACAAATAAAGTAGCTTATTCCGACAGAAGGTTGCTGACTAGACACACCCATAGATGTATCTACTAGTGAAGGATACATATCCACCACCCAGCATTTTACAGTCCTGCAAACGTGGGACTCACACACCAACATTTTGCATCTAGTTGCCCCTCGTGCTGAATTATCTACTCTAATATGGGCACCACATACAGTATATGCCTTATAAAGTGTTTTTAGATCCTTTACAATGCAAGATGTCAGGGATGTATTCAATAGTAATTTATTGGCACGATAGTGGTGGAACCAAGGTATTTGCAAACTGTCCTCCGTCTTAAGGCTTACCATCACTCAGCACAGCACTAAAAATGAATGTCCATGTAAGGAATAATTTAAAAAAAAAAAAAGAGAGACTAGTATCACCTTAAAGACTAGCAAAACATGTAGATGGTATCATTAGCTTTCGTGGGCGCAACCCACTTCTTCAGATGTAAGGAATGTAACTAAAACATCTGGAGGACACATTAATGCAACACATCCCAGTGCAGCCTCTATCAATGGCGTTCTTTTGAAATCTCCTGCAGATATGAAAGCCAGTTCCTCAACACACTCTAGTGGAACCACCCCCACCTCTGTCTTCAGATGTGAATCTCTTTCCAGGACTAGCAGATTAAATAGACACAGAGATAGCTGCACTTCCCTATGCTAGCAGAGATGAAGCTCGCCAACATCTTACATACGGTGTATACTATGGTCTTAGTACCCCAGTTTAAATATAGATCCAATCTACCTCAAAGCTTGGTGATGTTCAGATTGATGAGTTCAGTTCAGGCCCATCTCCAGCGTGTATTTGAGTGTAGCTAGTGTTCTCTGCCCTAACAGTAACCAGGTATATTTATAATATATCGTGTAGATCTAATACCAATTGTGTGTTGTGCAGAAAACGCCATTTCCATAAATACATGTGTACCCTTTAACCCACCTTAAAAGTCTAAGCAACTACCAGTTTCAATGACTCCTTCTGTTTTGTATCATGCTATTGTTCTGAAAAACAGAGTCTATAGCTTTTATAATGTCCATCTTCCCCTTCCCCATACACACTATTTCCTGCCAATCATCCTGGAACACAGAGTGCAGGGCACTTAGACAGGATGTTTGTTTGCTAAAGCAGCTGAGCCAAGTCACAGGTCTCAACATACACTTCTGTTGAATTTCCAAGCACAAGAAAATGCTTTGGACACTTATTTTAGTGCACTAACATGGACGGCTTATGGTCTAAAATAGCAATAAGTTATCTTCCAAGTGAGGAAAGGCTGCTGCTGAGCCCAAGGGACCTATGTATTGAACTTCTGGACTCCAGCATAGGTGGAGTGCAGATGTTCAGGGGCACAGTAAGTCTCCCTTTACACAGATTGTGTCCTGAAAAGCATCTTCAGTAATACAAGGGATTAAACCAGTGTTTCTCAGCATGGAAAAAACATTTTAAAATCTCAGAGTTACAGAAGGCCACACCAAAAAACATTTAAAATTCCATGTATACATTTGGACTGTGATCCTCAGTCACCATTGTGCAAGGACATCAGATCTTGGCACAGTACCATGATGCAAACCTCACAGGACAATATCAGGAATGCTAGAAATACTTGTTGGATGGCCACGTCTCCATTTAACATACTCTTTCTCTTCCTCTTTCCCTGATTACTGGGGCTGGGCTAGTGTAATGGGTTTGTAAAGCACTTCTCTTGTCCCAGCTTGTTAACTGGTGTTGAACTGCATGAACTTGCTGGGTTGACTGAGAGAGGAGTGGCCGATCAGTATAACCCATAACTATGCAAATGGTCACAATGCAAACATCTAAATGTAGCTCTGCAGTTCTCAATTACCAAAAAAGTCTGATGCCAGGAAGTAGGATGAATTTGGGCAATAACTCAAAACATGTGTTTTGTGCTGAACAGAGTAGGGGTTCAGTCCATTCACAGGAAGGCTTGTCTTTTCCCCTCTTCCTTAATCTATTCTTGGAGGTTTGGAAGATAGGAAACATTCCTCTGAGCTTCCATTTATTTTCCTAGCACCTGGGCTAAGGCCAGAACTGAGATGCCTCTGGGAAAGGCAGAGGGGCTGTTTCTGGACCCTCCTGGAAGGGGCAGGGCCTTGGGTGGAAGGGACAGGCTGCCTCCCCCCCATCCCCACCACCAACACCAGCCCTTCTATGCTGCCTGCACTGCACTGCCTGAGGCTCTGTCAGCAATTTAAACGAGTCCAGAACTCCATTCGCTGCCGCAGCTGTGGTAGTGGAAGACCCAGGCCCTTGTAAATCACCAGGCCCCAGAACAGCTGCTGCCTTTGCCTACCTCTCCCTCTGATACTGGCCCGGCCCAGTACTCCTCCATTTATTCTCCAAGGGGGCATGTCTACACTACAGAGTTATTTTGAAATAACTCCTGTTATTTAGAAATAATAAGGTGAGTGTCCGCACAGCAAACCCTTATTTCGAAATACCGGGCTTGCTAAAGCAAAATAATAACCCCTCATTCCACGAGGAATAACGCCGATTTTGAAATTGCAAAATAGGATGAGTGTGGACACTCAGCTGTGCTTGCTTCAAAATAATTGGCCTCCAGGGTTTCTCACAGCTGCCACACCCCTCAAAACTCTATAGCTTCCTTTCTGCAGGCTTTAAAGCTGCAGGCAGAAGGGAAAGGGCTGCTAGCATCACCCCAGCCCTGCTAGCCCCATGCCACACAGCACCTTTTGTTGCTGCCATGGCAGACTCCAGCGCTCCCTCCAAGCGAGCTGAAGCCCCTGCCCAGGGGCTAAAGAGAGCACCTTCATGACTGGTGCAGAGATCCTGAATCTCATTGAGTTCTGGGGGGAAGAAACCAACATCCAGGATCTCCACACGAAGAAGAGGAATGCCAAGGTCTACAGCCGGATGGCCACCAACCTGGCCCAAAAGGACCAAGTCCGTATGAAAACAAAAGAGTACTGGAAGGGCTACACAAAGGCCAGGTAGCAAAGTCCATGCACTGGGGTGGAACCCCAGACCTGCCAGTAATACCAGCAGCTGGATGCCATCCTGGGGGGGGGGGGGGGGGGGCAAGTTGCCTCCCCTCACTTGTTGTGGATTCTGGCCAAGACATGCTTGTCATCAGCTGCCATGATGGCAGGGCTGTGGAGGAGCAGGAGGAGGACAACAATGAGGAAGACAATGGAAGAGGCCAGCTTGGACACCCTGCCCAGCAGTCAGAAGGTGGTCATCTCCCAGGATGTCTCCCAAGACTTGGATAAGGCCGGGGGAAGGCACATCAGATGAGTTCCATTACTTTCCAGGCACTTCCATCGTGGGGGAGAGACGGTGGGCTGCAAGGGGCCCTGTGGTCCTCACTCAGCCCGGGGATCGCACAGCAGCCTGTGTATGTGGGCACACGTGGAGTGCTAGTCTGGAGCTCTGAGTCCCATAAGGCTGTCACACAGGAACCTTTCACTCCTTCTCACAAGGTTCCTGAACAGACCTGCCTTACTCCCAACTCCATGGCGGGACACCTTCCCACCACAAGCCACCTCTATGGAGGTTGGGATCAGCAAAACACACAGCAGTGCTGCACATGGCACACAGTCATGCCCGCACTCTCGGACAGCATCTACTTCCAGTGAAGCGCAGGGAGGCAGAGGACACCAGTCCCTTGTATGGGAGCCTGCCGGGGGAAAGGAAAAAGAGGGGACTCCAGTACCACTCTCCCTGGAAAGCGGTGTCTGCCACTCACACACAACTCCCCCAATCTCCTCCCCTCCAGCAGGTGGGGGTAGCAGTTCTCTCTCTATGGGATGCCAACACTACCAGATCTGGTATCTGCGAGACATGGAAGGAAGCTGAGATGCCCCATCCCCCCCCCCCCCCCCCGATTCCTACCTGCAGACTCCTAGGCTGCCCAGCACCTTGATCCATTTTTGCACAAAAACCGGCAGAGCATCCACACCTGAAGCGCATTTTTGCTAAAAAAAAACAAAAAACAGTAAAACAACAGGACAGAGGGCTTTTGCCAGTAGAGTTATTCCTCTCCCCACAGGGAATAACTCCTTTTTGCGCTACAGCTCTTGCGCAAAAAGGCACGTGTGGACGCTCTGCAGGGGTTTCTTGCACAAAAAGAGCCTATCCGAAAAAGCACAGGTGCTCTGATGGCCATTCTGTGAATGGCCATCAGAGCTTTCTTATGCAAGAATGTCCATGCAGTGTGAGTGCTCTCTTGCAATGAGCTTTTGAGGTTTGGACGCTCTTTTGCATAAAAAGCTTCTTGCACAAAAACCCTTCAGTGTAGACAAAGCCATGCAAGCCAGCTACATAGTCCTTAGCCAGTTGTCCAATTTTTCTCTCTTAGAAGTCAAGTCAGTGTCTCCACCCCACGATGGATCTGTATAGCTACTGGACCTATGGATAATGTAAAGGAAAATAATGCCTCACCAGTGTTGGGAAAAGCGGTTTCTTCCCTGCTCGGGTGACACAGGGATACAAGCTAAATGGACCAGTAATTCAGCCAGTTAGAAATCTATCAAACAGCACTACTACCCAGCCAGAGGAGATCAGAGGTCAGAGTGGCTGAAGACAACCATCGGAACTGAGGGAAGAGGACAGAATCTCTGTGCAGGAATAGTTTTAGTACCTGTACCTACACACTCATTACTGGGCAGAGTGAAAAAGTATCTGAGATTTAACAAAAAAAATTATCCTTGCAAGCACCATATATGAACATATCTAAATAACTTTCCTACAGCCCCAGACAGAAAGTGTGCACATGCTACCTATTGAGCAGCACTAGGTTCCAAGAGCATATCACACCAATGCTCTACACCATCTGTTCACTGAAAGATCTTCTATTGTCTAAGTTCTAACCTCTATGGCCTCAGAAGATTGATGGCAGGCTACCTCAAAGCCTACCCCTTGATGTGCAACCTTTCATGACAACTGTGCTCATTAGGAACATGAAAATTACCCATGCCCTCAGTAATACTTAACAGAAGGACAGTCGTATGGTTCAGGAAATGGACTCAGACTCAAGAGAGATAGGTTCAAGTTCTTTATTCTGCCTCATATTTCCTATGTGAACACAATCTCTGTGTGCCTCAGTTCCCCATCTATAAAGTGGGGATAATGCTACATCTCTTCTCCACCATTTTGACTATTTAGTTTGGAAGCTCTAGGAGACAGGAACAGTCTCTTGCTATGTGTTTGCACAGCACCTAGGTCAATAGAGCTTCTGTCTCAATTAGAGCATCTAAGCAGTACTGTCATTTCACGACCTTAAGGCACAGCTACAGAATTGTGGAAGGCCTCCCTGGAGATCAGAATAAGCTCTAGAGCAGAGTGGGCAATAAATAGCCCATGGGCTAGATGCAATTCACTAGGGTTAGCCCCTGATGCTTTATTTACTTGAGCATCCACAGGTATGGTTGTTCACAGCTCAAGTTGCCTACTGTTTGCCATTCCCAACGAAAGAAAGCTGTGAACGGGCATACCTGGGGACACTCCGCTAAATAAAGTACCCGGCGGCCCACCGAGGGATAACTCTACTAAACTGCATCAGGCCTGCAGGCTGCTTATTGCCAACCCCTGTCTAGACTGATCATTTTTCTTTGCCCCACGTAAGATCAGTTTTTACAGAAGCCTCCCAAGAAACTGGAGAAGAACAGAAAGGCAGTGGGAGGAGGACAAGGACAGAAAAATGGCCCCTTTATGTGCAGAGTTCTATATATCAATCCAATCACAATTCTAGAAAAGCTTCCTTGTGATTATATTTTTATGCTTCTATTACACCTTGGATTTTGTCACTCAGATACTATGGTGATTGAGGTTTTTTCCTAACTGTAACTGTCCATAAATATTGTCATTCAACACTGAGGGATTTTCATGCTGGAGACCCTAGAGGTCACTGTCCATATTGTTCTTCCCAGGCATGATACTGCATATATCCCAAAAAGCCATATGGGAGAGTATTTCACAGCTGCAAAGGAAACTGCTTTGCAGAACAGAAAACAGCAGAAATCATAACACGGGTTTTAGTCAGAGTTGAAAGGAAAGTACATGCAAAAATTTAAACTGTGGATCTAAAATCTCATTTTAAAAATATGTTCAGAATGCTACAAGCTGTTGAAAATATACTAATTGTCAGAATCAAGCTGTTACAATTGCATTTCACAGACCACACAATCAACAAAAGCAACGACTCAAGGAACTGTCTCTTGTAGCAAATGTAACAAGAAAGAAAGCAAGAAAGCAAGCAAGAAAGAAATTCTTTAGCTGAATTTTGTTTTGTTCCTTACATAAGTTTTGGTGCTGTAAAATGTGGCACGTTTTGTACTGTATGTTCCCTCACAAAGCCAAACAGAAACTTGTCATCATGGTTTTGAGAGCACAAGGCCTCTCCTTTCTCATGTTTCAACTAAACAGCCTCCACTTGGGCTGAGGAACGTATCATATATCATAAATCACTCTCTGATAGATATTTGGCAGCCAGTCAGCACCCCAGGCTATGCAACATACAGTATGGAACATTTTTAAGGTGGAATCTAGATTCTGTAATTTAAAGACTTAATAGCATCTCAAAACATTTTACTATTTCCTGTTACAAAAAAACCAGGAAAGCAGTATTACCCGTATGGTTTAGGTTCTCAATAACACACACACAAAATAAGCCACAAAACTGAAAACCTGCAGGGTTTGTTCAGTGGAATGAAAATGAAAAAAAGAAACCAGGGAACATGATCACAGCTAACCCTGAAAACAGTGCAATGGCAAGGAACTTCTAGAATCTGATTTTTGTTGACCAGCAATTTTAACTCTTTCATTACCTCTGAGATCAAGTCACCCTCTAACACTCATGAACCAAAGACAGGCATGGAAATCAAAGAGAGATTTTTTTTGGGGGGGGGGGAGGGCTTCCTTGAGTATAGTGCACAAACACAATTGATAATATTCTGCCAGCTCATATCACCTAATGTTATACCTCAACATTAAAACTGGAAAAGTTCTCCACAAATCCAGGCCAGATTTTGGTGGCCTATTTAAAGTATTATTTTATCCAGACTGCAGATTATTTAATGCGCTTCCCTCCTTACAACTTGCTTTTCATAAATACAGTACAAACCATAATTAACTCCTTCAATGCCATGCCTTCTAGACCCACTCCAGGATGTCCGTTAGCACAACACCATTAATTTCAATGTAGTGGTAACTTCTAGGAAGCATATAGTGAGTCCCAGGGTTATGCTTCTCTTTGTTTACATGTGTGTAGGGGCAGATGCAAAGCAACCCCCTTGCAGAGCTGGGGGCTCAGGGCACAGGTGAGGAGTGCACAGTAGGTCTGGTAGAGGGTTGGGAAGTGTGGGGAGAAGTACAAGGGGGCGGGCTTGGGGCTAGGGCATCCCAATTGAGGACTCAAGGCTGGGCAGTCACAGTCACCAGGTCGCTGCCCTGCGCTGCTCCTTTTCCCACCAAAGGGAGCAGTGGCTGTGGGGGTAAATGCATGCAGGCAGTGGCAGCAGCATGCAAAGACCCCCATGCTGCTCCCTTCCCCTCTGTCCCCCAGGGGCCGCACTCAGCAGGGACAGCTTGTGCCTGCGCTGCATCCAGCCAATGCAGCAAGGAGCCAGCAGGACAAGCTGGGAGCCTCACCTGGAACACCAGCTGAGAACGCACACCTCCATCTACAGCACCTAACCCCTTTCACAGCACACAGGTGCCTGCTGCTTCCAGCCGGTGCAGCATGGGGCCAGCAGGACAGTCTGGGACCCCCATGGGAGCCAGCAGGGGCCCTCTGAAAGCATGTGCCTCCACCTGCAGTGGAGTGCCCCCAGGGTTAGCCCCTTTTTTACCCATGCAGTGTACTAGGGTGCACCAGCTCACTTAACCTTTCCTTATGGGTTAACATCATGCTTTGGGGGGCATATCCTAGCAGTCTCAGCGCACTCAGATTTACCAGTTCTAGAAGGGTTAAATGAAAACTGGGGGGAATGCAGAGCATGTGGCTTGGGGGTTGGGCTTTCCAAAGCAGAGATGCATAAAGAACAAAAGAAAGCAACTGCACAAAATCACAGTACATTCAAATGAAAATACATATTGTTACAATTTAATTGAGACTTCAAATCAGTTTAAAATGTTAAACAGCATTTATAGTTTGATTTAAGCTCACCTCTCATTGACTTTGGAGAATGAATATCAAATTACACGCAAGTAGGAGAGATACTTTCCAATAGGACTGTGTCTCCTTTGTTTATTCTCATTATTTTAGGTCATTTATTTGGTTACTAATTTTTATAATCCTTTCATTTTATTGTTCAGCTTCTATTGTTCCTAAGTCAATGATGTTGTTTGTATCCAGCCACAGACTGACCATCTAATTTAAAAACTAAAAAAAAAAAATCCATCCAGTACAGTGTTTGAAATACTGAAAACCCAAACATTTTGCATGTAGGTTCCCTGTGCATTACTTTTCTGAAATTAAGCCAAACAAACTTAACAGCTCTCTACAAGCATATTTCTAAAAAAATAGCCAATAGGGTAACATGAGACATAGATGCTTTAAAAATATAATTAGTATGTTCAGTACTGTGGTCCTTAATCTGAATATCATCAGGTGAGTGTGTCTGCAAAACAACTGATGATGTTTTAGGTAAATTTTTACTTTCTGCTTTTTACTCTAATTTTATTTTGGAGATTCCATTGTTATCAGAACAGCTTATTGCTTAACTTCTCAGGAAATTAAAAGCCATTCCTAGCTACAGTGCTTACAATTCTTTCAACCCACAGCCTATTTGATTAGCATCCTATTCAAGGTTTAACAGTCTGTCACTTATAGATGCATATGCACGCATATACATGTAGAGAGGCAGAAAGTGATATTGTTAGGGTTGCACAATAACATCCATTCATCTTCTCTTTTCAGTCACTCAGAACTACCTGAAACTTTCCTAGAGAAAGATTCACCTGCAGGAAAAAAATCAAACCTGGAAAAATTATGAACGGACTTTTCAGATTTTACTTTTTCCAGGCTTGGGCTTTGCCTGAAAGTGAATATACATTTATTATTTACTAGGACCCCCAAATCATTATCAGTCTCCTGTGAAGGAACCTCAGGATTAGCTCTGAGGCATAGAAATGTATGTATGATGAGGTTACTCACTTTATGCAGTAACCATAGTTCATCAAGATGTATGTCCCTTTGGGTGCTCCACTCGTGTTTTTTCTTGATGGGAAATTTTCAATTGCAGTATTTGTTTGTCCTATGAGTTACCTTATGCCCCACCTTAAAGTTACATCAGGCTGCATAAGCAGATTGTTCCCTCAGTTTCCTCTGTACCACTAACTCTCAGAAGCAGCTCCAAAGCTGTCAAAAGGCTATAAAGTACCCATAGGACAACACATCTGTGTTGGACCACACACACCTCCCACCCCATGCTTTATGAAATGGACTGATGAACACAAATATACATAACTCAAAGAGGGTTGGGACAAACTGCTTCATGTAACCTATCAATCTTTATGTCATAATCCGCTGGATCTGTTTATTTTATTTTGGTGTATGTACCATTCTTGGATGTAAAAGTAGACATATGGAGTGTGGAATGCTTTATGGTTTTTAAATGTGTGAATGAAAGCCATCACAGGTTTTACCCTCCAAGTCTTGAGGACTATCTGTTAAAAAAATCTCTTTTGGCTTTAAGTCTTAGCAGTGGTTGGTGTGAGGAAGTCACATGTCCACCCTAACAGGCCAGGTGACTTTTTATGAAAGTAGGGAATCTTTAAAAACCAGTAGGAAAGTAGGAGTGTAGGTCTTTTGGCTGGCTGGTGTGGCACACTCAAGAGAGGGAACCAGAGACTCCACAGAAAAGGAGACTTCCCTGGTCTGGAAGACTTGGCGGGGAAAGAAACAGTTTTAGGGTGAGTTTCTAATAAGTTTGTACTGAAGACTTAGTGTAGAAGTAGCTAAGCGTTTTCTGTTATTTTGAGTTTGTAATCTACTTTGCTCTGCCTGTTCTCACTTGCTACCACTTAAATCCTGCTGCTTGTACTTAATAAAAAAATCACTTTTATCTTCTATCAAACCCAGTGTAAATAATTATTACCTGGGGGAGCAATCAGTGTGTACATTCCACCTTTCATTGTTAAAGGGGGCTTACCTAAATAATTCATTTGGGGTTTTGATCCCATTTGGGAGTGGAATCCCAGGAAGCTGGGCCCTAAACTGCACTCTTCTTGGATCTGAAGAGGTTCAGTGTCTGTACTGCTTCCCGGGGGCGGGTTGGGGGAGGCAGTGATCTCAGTTCGGTTCCTTGGCTGTGGGAGACCAGGGATCTGGCCCAGCAGGACCGAGCGATGAGAAGCTCCAGAAAGCAGGAAGGTGGCTTTGAGTGGGAGTTGGAGTGGCCTTGTTAGCACACTGGGAATGCTCCCAAGGCGTCTTCTTTGCCCACATCCCATCACAAGATCTCTAAGAGCCAGCCTCATAGCCTCCTCTTCTTTGAGTAGTGTCCTGATGGGTGCTCCATTCTTGGCAACTTCCAACTGTAATTCTCAGTAAAGGGAAGGGACTTTTACATGAAATCCATCACAGAAGAGAAATGAGGTTTACAGGAGTCAGAGTAAGAAGTCCTCCAGTTTGAAATTTTTTTTTTTTTAATAAAGGCTTATAGTGAGGACGCGCACTATGTTATTTTGGAATGACGTCAGTTATTCCGAAATAATGCTGCTGTATAGACGGAGTCTTGGTGAATAGAGAGAGAGAGAGAGGAAAAACAGAAATGGGAATGATGCTTCCCTTGACCACAACTGGACTATCAGTATGACACTGGCCCGGTCTTGCTTGATCCTATTTATCATCTTGAGGACGAGGGGTGTCATAAGGCAAGCATAAAACAGTCTGCCTGTGCAACATAGGAGGAAGAGATCTCCAGTGAACAAAATAGGTGGCATTTTTTGGTTGTAGTTAACACAACAAGTTCTATTACTGGAAACAACTGCGTCTGAAAGATTTCAAGCAGAACCTAGAAATTCAGATCCCATTCATATGCTTGGGAGAAGTATCTGCTGAGCATGTCAGCTTTGGCATTCTAAATAATGTGCTGATAAAAATCACTGAGGATCTTATATGATGTTTTATGCACATCAAAGTTCCACAAACTTCACAGCTTCAGTGCACACAAAAGGAAATCTCTTCCTACCCATTGATATTAAGCATGCAGGTCACATTGTCATGCCTCTGATATATCTGGGTCTGATGATAGAAAGTGAAGACAGGCAATTCCGACTTCTCCAAGCTCCAGAAGGTTCATATTAAGAGTGGTCTCCTGAGGTTACCATCTGCCTGTGCTGTCAGAGAGCAGACGTTTATCCCCCCAGCCCAGATGGATCTGTTGTTACCATTAACGTCAGTGCCAATTGGAGGAAGGGAACCTTCACCCAAACATTGTGATGTATCACCCACTAATCTAGGGAATGCTTCACTCACTGGGTTATCAACACTTACTTGTCTAGATTGCATCTGTTTGGCAAGTAAACTGTTTTGAGCAATCCTGGAAACAGTGGAGACATAACCTTGCATGCTCACCAAAAGTGCGAACGGCCATGTGACCCAGAAGTTGAAGGCAATTTCTGACTGAGGCCAGGACTGTCTTGAATTATTTTGATAATATCATCCATGGGAAGAAATGTCCTACACGTCACGGAATCCAGACATGCAGCTTTGAATTGTACATTCTGAGCAGGAATTAGTGTGGATTTTTCTATGTTCAGTTGGAGGCCCAGATCCAAAAAGAAGGAGCTGCTATTCTTGTGGCAGACAACACCTCTCAGTAGGCTGCGGTACTGCAACACCATTATAGCCTGATGACACAGGTGAGCAGCTACTACTGACAGAATCTATGAAAATACTCTAGGAGCCAAAAAGAGAGTCTGAAATGGAGAACTCAATACTGGAAATGATCCTGGCCAACCACAAATCGGAAGAGTCTATTGTGACATGGGGACCTAGCTACATGGAAGTATGTGTCCCGGATGTCAAGGACTAAAATCTAATTTCCTGAATCTAAATAAGAAATTATAGCTGCAAGGATCACTATCTTGAATTTCTGGGGTCTCACAAATCTGAAATCTAGAATTAATCTCTTCTGGAAAGCCAGGAAACAGTTTGAATAGCAACCCTTTCTCCTGTGTAGGACAGGTACTGATTCTTTTGCTCCTAATCAAAGAAGTGTGTTTATTTTCTGCCTTAGCAAGGGCTCATGAGAAAAGTTGCTGAAGAAGGGGAGGAAAGGTAAAAGAGGAAAAGGAAAGGAGGGGGGTAAAATGGATGCTGCAGTCCTATAATATTACCTCCAGCACCTATTTGTCTGAGGTGAGTTCCCATGGATGGCAGAAATGGGAGTCAGTGTCCAATGAGAGAAGGTAGGCAAAATAATAAACTTGGACCACAAGTTGAATATGAGTCAACAGTGTGATGCTGTTGCAAAAAAAGCAAATATGATTCTAGGTTGTATCAATAGGTGTGTTGTAAGCAAAACTCGTGAAGTCATTCTGCCGCTCTACTCTGCACTAGTTAGGCCTCAGCTGGAGTACTGTGTCCAGTTCTGGGCGCCACATTTCAAGAAAGATGTGGAGAAATTGGAAAGGGTACAGAGAAGAGCGACAAGAATGATTAAAGGTCTAGAGAACATGACCTATGAAGCCAGGCTTCATGAACTGGGCTTGTTTAGTTTGGAAAAAAGAAGATTAAGGGGGGACATGATAGCGGTTTTCAAATATCTAAAAGGGTGTCACAAGGAGGAAGGAGAAAATTTGTTCCTCTTGGTTTCTGAGGACAGGACAAGGAGTAATGGGCTTAAAGTGCAGCAGGGGAGGTTTAGATTGGACATTAGGAAAAAATTCCTAACTGTCAGGGTGGTCAAATATTGGAATAAATTGCCAAGGGAGGTGGTGGAATCTCCCTCTCTGGAGATATTTAAGAACAGGTTAGATAGACATCTGTCAGGGATGGTGTAGGTGGAGCTTGGTCCTGCCTTGAGGGTGGGGGGCTGGACTCGATGACCTCTTGAGGTCCCTTCCAGTCCTATTATTCTATGATTCTATGATAATGAAGCTCAAAGGCTAACTGGGTAGGATTCTAATTCTCTGCTGTCCCATCAGAACTGGTTCTTTGATAATGATGACAACAACTATCGTGAAGTCACATCAGCTGGGCTACAAAGTCTCTTTCTCTGAAATCAGTGTCTTTTTCTGGTTGTTTCCTCAGATTTCTGGAATCCAGAGACTTGTGCCAGGTGGGATCTCTGGGCTGTTTGCAATCTGCTGAACTTCCATTTGTTTGCAGGAGCATAAATCCCTAAAGAGCTTAGGGTGGCCCTGACATCATTAAGGGGTATGTAAATGAATCATCAGTGCTCTTTACAAAGAACCCCCCATCCAGAAAATGGGAGATTCTCAAGTGTATTTTGAACTTCCTTGGGGGAGGTTGCAGCTAGAAAAACCAATGTATCACCGTTACTGTAGAGATGGAATGGGTCACAACCTCTGCAGCACTGAGCATGACCTTCTTGCCACTAACTGTCGCTCAGCAATGCTGACTTGGATTTGTTCCCTTTGATCTGGAGGAAGGTGCTCAATAAAGGACCTCAATTTTGTGTAGCTGGTAAAGTGGTAGTTGGGCATCAATGCTCAGTATTTTGCAATATGGAATTATGCCACAGCTGATGAATAGACCTTCATTCCCAGGAGAGTCAAGAATTTTTGGTCTCAGTCCTATGGGGTGGATTTATTATGGTATCGTTTGCCCCATTTATTCACTACCTGAAAAGTCAGAGAACTGGGAAGTTGGCAGGAGCAAAGCAATTCACTCTTTGGAGGGGACACAATAATTTCGTTGGGTGTCTTATAAGTGGGTATCACTGTACCTGGTGTTTGCTAGATGGTTATAGAAGGAGCCAGGAAAGCCTCATTAATAAGGAGGGCAACTCTAGATGGTGTCTAATAGTTTGCAATGGGTTTCTCGGACCTCCTCAAGGTCTGCCACCTGTTTAACAAAGTCCTGGAGATGGTGAAAATCATCATCTGTAGAAGGAGAGGAAGGCATCATGGCTTCATCCAGTGGTTTGAAGTGTGGAACCTGTGTCCATCCTGAACTTTTGCTTTTGCTGCTGAGGAGAAGCTTGGCTTTTCATGTCACCCTAATGGTATAGGGCCAGGGCTTCAGAGAACTGGATCTCAATATGGTCATTGAGGTCCATGTGAGGAAAGCGATGGCATCCAGGGTTGCTCTCACCATGAGCGATGACGTCCCAAAGCATCTTTCCTGTACTGTCAATAGGGAGGATCAGGGTAAAAGTGTACTAGAGAAACTAGCACTGAAACGGAAGAATCAGAATGAAAATCATCATCAACATCTTTTTTTTTTTTTTTGGCTAGTGGGGGAGTTCCCAGACAACGGGAGAGCGATAGTACCAGGGATGTAAATGGATTCAGCAACTGATAGTTACTCTCTACCAAAAGATGCTCAGTACTTGCTAATAATGGAGGCTCTGGTTCACCAATCACTGCCAATTCTTTCCAATATCTGAAGTCCTACAGAACCAAATGGTGTTGTGTCAATAGTTGTTGCAGGAGCAAGAGCCTGTCCTTATTCTGCAATAAGCCTGAGGGTGCTTTTTGCACCAATGAGGTCAAAAGCTTTCATGCTACCACAGCACTTAGCAATGGCACCGAGAGTGGAATTCAGTATTATGCTACCAATGATCTATGCATGGCATCTTCTCCAGTGAAGGGTATTAGGGTTTTTTTCAGAATGCTGCTTGATCTCAGAAATGTAACATTTTCCCATGCCCCTCCATCCTAGAGGAGCCTTTCCCACCTATGATACTGATCCTCAAGGAAGACCTGTCAGAGGCCACAAATATGGCTGGAGAAAGAACTTTCTGAGGAACAATCTCTGGGAAATGAAAACAGAGTTCCTCTTATGAAAAGCTTTGGAGGTAGACTCCTTCCTGAGAGAATATTATACCAAGGTGGAAAGGGCACTCAAAATTCCTGGAGACTAATACCCAGGAGGCCCTGACCTGGTTGTGAAGTGGGGTAGAATGAAAGCCCTATCATGAAGGGTCAAAATTTGAACTCTTGGATCTTCCAAGCCCTACATTTCAGAATTAGGAAGAAGTTGCACTTCTGGAATATCAGTCATTGATTGTAATGGCCACATCACACGAGAGGCAATATTTGAACCCTGGTGAATCAGTAATGCACTGTGCAGGAGGAATTTCCCCATAGGGAAAATAAATCTCCACTTTTTTTTAAAGCAAACAAACAATCAGCTAGTTCTTTCTCCAGCCATATTTGTGGCCTCTGACAGATCTTCCTTGAGGATCAGTATCATAGGTGAGAAAGGCTCCTCTTGGATGAGGGATGTGGGAAAATGCCACATTTCTGAGATCAACTAACTGAGATAACTAGCAGCTCCAAAACTGACACAGTTCACAAGAAGCAGACACACTAGCTCTGTCTCGGGCCAAAGAAGTTGAGAAGGAACTGAGGTGGCATCCACGCGCAGAGCCTTATATTACCAAGGCAGCTGGCGGTGAGAGGGGCAGTTGCCCCAGGCATGGAGATTTAAAATGGCCCCTGGATCCCAGCCATCACTAATGCAGCATGGCAGCAGCCAGAGCCGCGGGCCCTTTTAAATCACTGCCGGAGCTCCACATGGCTGGGCAGCACTGGATGGTTGGTTGGAGGGAGGCTGGTCCCTAGCCCTGCCCCCTTTCTGCCCAAGTCCCCATCCCTTGCAGGGGCCCTGAACCAGCCACTCTCACCTTGCCCCGGGACCAGCATTTCTCTTGGTAGCCCTGTATATATGCTTGTGCCCTGCTTGAAGGCCAAAAATGGCACATACACAAACAGACGCTACTGTTGATTAATGTTGTGTGCAGCACATGATACCAAGAGCAGAGCATCCACAGGGATACAGCTCAAAGTAGTAATTGTGTTGTATTATTTAAGAAGTATTATAGGATCATGTGGTTAAGACTATATATAGACACACACACACACACACACACACACACACACAGAGGCAGAGTTAGGAAACTATTTCTCCTGAGAGGTGGACTGTGCAACCTTAACAATTCTGTGAATGTAGTTTATTTTCTATGGTATACATTTATAGATTAGGCAGCAAGTAGAGACTGGCCAGTAGATAGAGGTATCACACTGCAATTTTTGAACCTGACTTTGGGACCTAAGTCAATAGGGGTATGTCTACACTACAAAGTTAGTTCGAACTAACGGACGTTAGTTCGAACTAACTTTAATAGGTGCTACACTAGCGCTCCCTAGTTCGAATTTGAATCGAACTAGGGGAGCGCTTAGTTCGAACTAGGTAAACCTCTACGAGGACTAACGCCTAGTTCGAACTAGCTAGTTCGAACTAAGGGCTGTGTAGCCCTTTAGTTCGAACTAGTGGGAGGCTAGCCCTTCCCACTCTGGGCACAACCAGGAAAACTCTTCTCCTCTCCCCCAGCCCCGGGCCCTTAAAGGGGTAGACTCTGGCCAGACGGCACTTGAGACAGCCAGCCCTGCCAGGAGTCTCTGCCCCGAAGCAGTGGCCCCACCATGAGCCAGGCAGCCAGTGGGAGTGACATGTCCCCTGCCCAGTCCCCCAGCACCCAGGGGCCAGCCAGGGGCCGTAGACGGCGCGCGGCCTCCTGGACTAGTGCGGAGGTCATGGACCTCATTGAGGTTTGGGGGCAGGCCCCCAACGTCCATGATCTCCGCACTAGGAGGAGGAATGCGGCCGTCTATGGCCGCATAGCAGCCGCCATGGCCACCAGGGGACACAGGCGCACCCAGGAGCAGGTGCGCATTAAAATTAAAAAGCTGCGCCAGGCGTACGCCAGGGCCACCAGGGGTGGCGCCACAGCAGGGGCTGCCACCTGCCCCTACTTCTCTGCCCTCAACCGACTCTTGGGGGGCAGGGCGGTCCGTGCCAGCCTGGGGGACAGCGAGCCGGGACTGGAGGGCCCTGACCCGGGCACACCGGAGGGGCCACCGCAGGATGTCCCAGCACCGGAGTCGGCAGGGTCGTCCAGGGAGACCGTACCGGGTAAGTAGTTTGAATTAAGTAGTTCGGGGGGGGAGGTGGCAGGGAGACCAGGGACCGCGCGCGTGGGCCATGCCTTCCACGGATCACGCAGACACCTGTACACGTGCGAGCACGTGCCATGCCACCCTTGGGCAGGTGGCTCCAGCTGCGTGACACCCAGGGGCCATTGCCCAATAGGCACATGCTTGTGCAAAGAGACGTGACATGCTCCCGACCCCGGGGCAGGACCCAGCAGGATGATTTCCCTTCACATGTCCCCTCTACACGGAGGCAGGGGACATCTCCCCTTTCCCCCCACCGCCCCGGCCACACTATACATGGCACAGGGACATGGGTGCGGTCTTGGGGCAGCTTCCAGTCCCGGGGAGAGCCAGACATCCTGACCATGGCCTCTGTACAAGCACAGCGGCTGTGACGGTGCAGGACATGGTCACCCTCACGTTGCGGAGTTGGGGAGGGGGCTGGGCATCATCCTCTGCGTCCCCAGGGAGAACTGACCCCTTCTCTTCTTTCTCTACAGCTGCACCAGCTGCTCGTGCAGGGCGCACCACCCCGCCTGGGACATGCTCCCGCACCCGCGGCCTGCTCCGGACTGCCAGCACGGAGCAGGAATACTGGGACCAGCACCTTGGGGCCCTGCAAGCCGTGCACCGCACACTGCGGTCCTGGATGCAGGAAGACCTGCAGGTCCGCCACGAGCTGCTGTCTGAGGTCCGAGGGCTGAGCACCAACCTGCAGCTCCTGCTGCAGAGCATGGTGCCCCGTGCTGATCCTGCACCAGCTGTCCCCCCAACTGCTGTCCCTCCTCCCACTCCTGCTCCCCCTCCCACCTCTCCCTCCTCAACCCCCACAACCTCTTCCTCAATGTCCACACCCCCCACCTCAACCTCCGCACCCTCCACCCCATCGCCCCGGGGACGCCGAGGCCCCCTCCCTCGCTGTACTGGGAGGCGGTCGGCCCGGCGAGACCCCCACCCCTGATCCTTCAGTTTCCCCACCCCCTCCTTTCCCTTGCTTCCCCCTTTCAGCTCCCTCCTCCCAGTTTTCCCCCTCCCCTCTCCCAGCCTCTCTCTTCCCCTCTCCCACCTCCTTTTCCCAGTTTCCCCGAGTTTTGTTAAATAAACAGAGTTTCTATTTTTGAACACATGTGTCCTTTATTTTGTACATCAATAAGAAGGGGGGCTAGGGAAGGGTAAGTGGAAGAAGGTGAGGGAGGAATGGGGCACGAGCCCCCGATGGGGAGGACTGGGCTGGCTCTGCGGGCTTCTGGGGGTGGAAGCTCTCCTGCAGCCCCCCGATTGTCCCCTCTCCCCAGATGGCAGCCTGCGGCAAGTGCAGCCGGTCTGATGGCCGAGTGGTGTGATGTGCCCAGTGTGGGTACTTCGGGCACTCCAAGCCAGGACTGGTTTGTAAGCGGGGCACCCCTGAGAACTGTCTGTCCGGGGTGGGGGTCGGGTCCCTTTAAGCACAGCCCTCGGCTAGCCTGAGACAGCATCTCCACGCTCTAAGTCCTCCTCTGATGCCCTGCCAGCACTGCTTCCGGCCATCCTTAAGCCCTGTTCAGAGTCCACTCAATGTGGACTTGCTAGTTCGAATTAGCAAAACGCTAGTTCGAACTAGTTTTTAGTTCTAGATGCGTTAGTTCGAACTAGCTTAGTTCGAATTAACTAATTCGAACTAAGTTAGTTCGAACTAGCGCTGTAGTGTAGACGTACCCTAGGAGTCATTCTATTGGTGCAGATCCCTATTGAAAAGGTTCACTCCACCCCCTTCTCTCCCTGCCACTCCCAGTCTAAGAAATGCAGTCTATTTCCTAATGTCTAAGCCATTCTTATAACTTCCTCCCTTGTACAGCTACTACATGAGCAATTGCTTCTAGAGAGAAAGAGATTCAAACGTTACCTATTAAGACTGGTGACCCTTGATTTAAAAAAAAAAAAAAAAAACCTCTCAAAAGTATACACATACAGCCTGTTGAGGCAGATTCCAACTCTTGCTGAAAACAACTTGCATCTTTGTTGGTATCTGCGTGTACTGAAGAATAGCTGGCCGCATCCCTGAAGCTCACACCCTGCTCTGTATCTGCCTGCTGATGCCTCACTTCTATTGTAGGAGCAACAAGTACTGCGGGATTCTTCCCCTCTCAGAGAGCAGCAAGTTTCTTTCATCGAACATTAGCATATGCAGTAAGTTGACACTCAATGTGAAGGAAAGGCCTGGTACCGCCAGAAACTTCCCGGTCATGGTAAGGTGAGTAAAGGGTGACATTGGTTGATTAGCAGGATGTGGAAAGATCATTTCAAAACTATGAAGCAGAGGCTTCCTTTGAATGTAAGTTTGGGATGATTATTCTACTACTGGAACCTCTATGTCATACCTGCAATGCATAGGAGTAAGGCCCTCTATTCTCTTTGGTTACTGATTTCTAGGTTTTTAAAAAGCTGTTACACAGTTTTACTGATTTTCACTCAAAGTTTGGACCATTCAGTTACAAGAAATACTGGTTATGTTTAGAAAGTCCCAATACATTACACTAATTTGTTGTTAACACATCTACCTAAGCATAAATGTAAGTCTGTCTGTTAAATAAAGACAATGTAGTGGAAGGTGTACACACACACGTGTACACATATGCCTATGTCTTTAATGCACAGTTCATGAAAAAACCCAGAACATTAAACTGTTTTTGGTTTGGTTTTTTTTTACTTCGTTTTGAACCCAGAAAAGCGTTAAATCGATTTTTGAACCAATTTTCCCCAGTTTTACATGGGTTTCTGTTGTTGGTTTTTTGTTTGTCTCTTTGTTTGTTTTGTTACAAACACTGCTAAATTCCCAGGAATAGTAAACAAAATTAAAATGAAGAGCCTTGTATATGAGTTACTCATACATTTTTTGTTACCCAAAGAATAACAAAGGGTTGCCCCATTGAACTAATTCACAGTTTGGAAAATCAAGTCAGATCAATTTCACTACTAAGGACTACCTATCAAATGAAGTCTGATCCAAGAGAAGAAACTCCAATTGACTTCCATGAACTCTGGATGAACTTTTGGTGTTTTGTCCCTCAATAGGGGAGGGCATAATTACATATTTAAAGAGACTTCCTTTCAGGAATGAAAAACCCACAGGAAGAGTCTTATACATCTCAGGTTCTTTATATTTGGTCCTGTCCTAAGAAAGTTCACCACACGCGAGGGCAAGAGTAGGATGAAATAAATATTTCAAAATATTTTAGAATGTCTTGTTGGTGTAGACCTGTAAGAAGCAGTAAGTGCTAAAATTCCTGTGACTATGCCTGCTGTAACATACAAAGAAAACACAGGAGGCCAAATTAATATCTGGTGTAATACTGCTGAAATCAAGGGAAAAGTCAGAGTTTGCCAAAGATGGAGTTGCCTAGAAAATAAGAATCCCAAAACTGTTCACTGGAGCTCTGGTTTTTAAAAAAGAGAGAGAGATAAATTGAGCCAGACCATGATCTGAGTACTTTCTTCCCAATTAGGACTGTACATTGACCTGCAATTATTAGTGTGTAAATTTGTTGCAGTAGGGGAAAGTACTATTTTGTTCTGTGTTTTATGGTACCTAGATCAATGGAGTGTTGGTCCATAAGCAATCATCACCACCATCATCATTTTTGTATTAAAGTGGGGAAAGAATGAACAAATGTTAAAAAAAATAAAAAACTATGCATCCAATCTTACAGCACCATATTTTTCTAGGAATAATACTTTAGGAAAGGTTGGGATAGTCCCCAAAGGAAAAAACAATCAGGAACTGAAACAATACCATGTGGCCAATCAGAACGTAACAAAGCTAACATTTGTACAATGAGAATCAAATATTGACAATGAAGTGCTCATAATTAGTCCACAGAAATTACAAGTAATTCAAAAAGAGGGAGAAAGTAAATCTGAACAAAAAATGACTTTTTGTGATCTCCTCATAGATAATCTGAAAGCCAAAAAAAAAAAAAAAAAAAAAAAAAAAAAAAAAAGAGAGATACCATGGCTATGTCTAGACTTCAGGCTTCTTTTGGAAGAAGTTTTTCCAGAAGAGAGCTTTTGGAAAAACTTCTTCTGAAAGACAGCATTCACAGTGCAAAAGCTCATCAAAAAAGTGATCTGTATTTTCTAAAGATAGCATCCATTCAGTGTGGACGTTATCTTGCATTTCAGCTGAGATTACTATGGACGGAATGGCCACCAGAGCACCTGTGCTTTTTCCTAGAGGCCTCTTCTTTCGAAAGAACTCCCTCTTCCCTGTCCACACACACCTTTTTCCGAAAGAGTTCTTTCAGAAAAAGGCTTCTTCCTCATAGAATGAGAATTACCAATATCAGAAAAAACCCTGTGCTCTTTAGATTTTCTTTTGGAAGAACGCGATTGCAGAGTGGATGTAATTGATGTTTTTTTCAGAAAAACGGCCATTTTTCTGAAAAAGCTCTGTAGTGGAGGCTTACCCTAAGGGTCAGATTTGTAAAGGTATTTTGGCACCTCAAGATGAACGCTGGCCAACTAGCTGGATTTTCAGAGGTTCCTACAGGCCAATCTGTATCTTTAGGCTCCCAGAATTCCTTTCAAAATCTGACCTTGAGACTTGAATCTTCCAAGGAGGCTAAGGAATTAGGGACCCAGTCCTCTTGGAAGTCAATAAAAGCTGGACACCTGACTCACTTAGGTTTATTGAAAAGTCCCAGTCTAATATCTACTGAGTGATTTATTAATTGAAAATACCTTTGATGTCGCCACCCGCGCATCCAGACTATCGCACTGAGCCGACAAACAGCTGATCAGCTGTTTGTCGGCTCAGCGCGGCAGCCATGTAAATTTAAATGAAGCAGCGATTATTTAAATCGCCGCTTCATTTTACTATGTCTGGTAGCCTAATATACATGCCTCTGGCGACAGAGGCATGTAGTCTAGACGTAAGTTAAGTTGTTCTTCTAAATATTCAGCTCTTGAGCAAGCCTTTGAGGGCTGTTGCTGATAGTAATAAAATTAAATGAGCAGGCTCACTACAAATGAATATATTGTAATTATCAACTCTGAATTTTGATTAAGTGTCCCATTTAGCTTTAATTTCTTTTTTTCCCTCCACATAATGTCTAATCAAAAAAGCCAAAAATATATCCATAAGAGAGGAAAGATGGATGTTTTTACTTGAGCAGTCATTCAAAGTGTTAAATACCATCTTCTTTGTCTCCTAAATAGTCGCCTTGATGGCTAAAATAGACTTGATTGTCAACTGCTTTAGTATTAATTATAAAATAGACTGTGTGAAAGGAAGACAGTATGAGGCTAATAAGAGTTCCGAGCTGTGCTACTATGTAGTATAATTCATTAGCCATACTTTGAATTATTAAACAAAAAGAGTAACAACACACTTTCAAGCAGTGAGGCTGTATAGGGATCTCCCACGCTCTTCCTTAGCTCCTGGAACAAACAGAATTTTTGTTGTTTCTCACAATGCATCAAAGACAGAAGGGCAAACATGCTATCTGTTAGGAGAAACTGCTTGTACATTTGCTTCAGTGCCCTAAATTGGGCATGAGTGATTCCAAAATCTGACATTTATGCAAGGTGTGAAATGCAGAGCTAAAGTTTTAATGTTTCCTGGGTAACCCTAAACCAATGTTCTCTTTATTCCTCTTCCCTGGGGTGGGGGAGGGGACAGTTCTAGCCAACTACATTCCAAGCAGTGGGAACACTTGCTACAAGATGCTATTTGCATGCTGTGATAAAGGACATTGGAATCCTGTGCAATCTTAAGAAGGACAAAAACACCAAGATAGGAGGGAAAGAACAGCAAGTCTTAAAGGCAGAACAGCAATTTACCCCAGCAGATGTTTAACTTGACAAATCCTTTATAATAAGAAGGTTCTAGCAAGTTTGAAAAAGTTAGAAGAAAGGCAGGTGGAAGGTGGACTTGCTGGAGAAGAGGTCTGAGGTGCCAGCAGTTTTAGTAAGGAGATCTGTGGATATACCAAGCAACAGAACACAGTAGTTCAGGGAATGGCAAATGACTGTTGCAAAAAGATGTGGACAATCTGAATGCACTACCATATTTGGAAGTATCCTACTGCTCTGGAATTCCTGTAACTGCTTTCACAGCAGTTAGCTATGTTTCCTTTTATTTTACCTAAGATGAGTTTCAGCTAACTAAGCTGGTTCCCCATATTGGTATTGATGGTTTTTTTTTGTTTGTTTGGTTTTTTTTTAAAGCTACTTAATGAATTTGTCTAAATTAGGAGACTAAATTAAAGAGATTAAATGTGGCTTCTTCTGGGTTTTTTTTAATTAAACCATGGTCTGAGACAACACAGCAAATTGTAAGTACTTCCAAAACTCTGGACTGTTAAGTTTTTAAAGGCCAGTCTTGCTAAAATTTTGCCTACTAGTTCTACCTCTAAAATAAGAGATCTAATCTCTTATCACTGCCTTTGCTGTTTTTCTCCAAAAAATGGCACTTCTATGAATGACACCACACTGTTGAACAATGCTGAGTGGGCTATACTAGGAGATCATTCTTAAAAGTTCATCTTCAAGGTACAAAAGTTCATCTCCATGTAACTGAAGCAACTGGTAAAAGTAACCATTCATCCCAGGTCACAATTAGCAATTAGCCCAGTCTGGCATTGCATGAAACTTGTTAGGACATGACAATTGTTCGGTGGCCTGTGTAAAACAGACTAGTGATCTGAGGCCATTAACCCCGGGGGCTAATGTTTACACTACAAGTACTACTAACTGCCAAGCTCTTTAACATCTGCAGAAGACCTGGCAAACACTGAATGTGCAAAGACACAGAACCTGCATCCTGCCCAAATCCAAGTAAAAGCTACTGGTGAAGAAAAGAAGGAAAGAATGCTTGTGCTGGACCTGCTCGGTGGATAAAAGTCTCCTTTTAAATTCACTTCAAAATAAATAAAACCTACCTCACTGGTTTGGAATGTTCCCGCCTTGTCACCATGTTGGGATTTGAGAGCTACCCATAAGCACCTACCAGGCTTGCAATTTTGATTTTGACTCATCTGTTAGCGCAGGATGCCATTTAAATACTCAAAAGGGGCCTCATGCAGTCAGCTGACAGAGCAAAATTAATCCAAGGCCAATTTTAAATGTGAATATACAATGAGCATTTTGCTCAGAAAGCCCTGCCATTAAGCGTACTGTATTAAGACACACTCTGCATTCCAAATAGTGAAAATACAACATCTTTATGGTTACTGAGAAAACCCACAATCTATCATGTTTTATTGGTTGGAGAGGAAGAAGCAACTTGGCCAGATTCCTGGGGGAAAGATAGCCTGTCATATTTACTGAGATTTATTTATGAAAAAGCACTCCGGATGATACTTTTTGTGCAACCTGCCCTTCTTCTGCTTTGAGCACCATTAGAGGAAACTGAATTTCAAGGATTCATTTGAAATTGAAGATGTGAACAGCAGAAAGAGGTTCTCTGCTAGGTTCATTGGCTTCCCTTAGTTATTTAAAATTTCTTTATAATTATGACTGCATATTTTAACGTTGTGCATCTGGCCCTCTCTCTTTCTCTCCATTTGTTTCCCTATTCCCAAGGTAATTACATTCTGACAAAAATTTATTGGGACATCTGTTTTTTACTTCAGATCTCCAGGTCATTCTGCAACTGTAACAGCAGCAAAGCACAGCATGGCCATTCTTACTAAAGAGGCGGCTGCAGCCGCCTCCTACTGATGGCTGAATGAGGGGGGGGATCTCAGTGTAGATCTGCCAGTTGATTTAAGGTGGAAAGCAGCAGGTCTAGGAAAGAGTCTTCAGATAATGCCATTTTGTTATTGCTCCTGGCTCACCTCTGGTAACATCCTCCCCCCGGCCCTCGGGAAAAAAAAACACCACCAAAAAAAAAAATCAGTAGTTCCAGCAAACCAGCTCTCTGTGACTGTCAGGAAGTGTTAAACTAGTACCACAAGAAACAGAGAAGCTTGGCAAAGGTAGGGAAGGAGTGGGAATTTTTAATAGCCCAATGGGTCAGAACTCAGATTAAAGTTTTTTCCAGGTCATCACACAAAATTAAATAATTCACAGAGGAGAAGTGGCTGTGTGTCTAAACATGAGACCCCCTATGCTTGAAACCACGGCTATATGGACTGGCCTAAATTTAGAGCTTCTGTGCTACACACTAGACTAGATTATAATGCCCCACAGGCTTTGCCTACACTGGCTTTTGTCATATAAAGGTGCTTAAAGCCCCTCTCCTGCCAATAAAACAAACAATTCATAGGAGCATGGAAGTTTTTTTTGTCAACGAACAGTCAGTGCATTGCCTGACTCCTAGCAAGAAGACTGTGTCGACAGAGTCATGTTGCTAAAAGCTGTGCAGTGTAGACATACCCAAAGCAAATGCTGCTCATGGGAAGGAAAGCTTTTTGCTGACAAAAGTGCCAACATGGACATGTCGCTAAAGCAGTGTAGCATAGACAAAGTCTTATTGTCTAAGACTGGAGAGTTTTTGGCACAGGCAGAAGAAATATTTTTGTTAAAAGGATAAGATCCACTTAATGGGATTTTCTCTTCAAAGATGTGCTGTTTTCTCCATACCCAAGAGCAGTAAAGGTTACCTTTGAATTTAAGTTAAGAAGAGAAAGACAGATCCATAAGCTAGGCAGGCCCAATGTATTTTCCTTCGTCACTTTTCGCCCCTAACTGCTTAGACAGAACTCACAGACAGTTGCAATTTTAGAATTAGGGGATAGGAAGAAGCAATGTCCAGAGCATAGTTCTGAAAGCCCCTTTCTTATTAGAGCCATGGCACTTTTGTTCAAATCACCGCAAAGGCACCCCTTCCTGTGGCACCATCTCTATGTTAATTGTAAAGCCATTCTTATCACAATGAGCAGCTCTCTCTTAGCCTTATTGTTTAGCAGATTTATGCCTCTCCCTGGTGCATTTATAGACACCTCTGTTTTAATGGTCTCTGGTGAGGCCCAAGCCTAGATGGGTATCTCTCGATAATTCCAAGCAAAATTGCCTGATTTTTGAGAATTGAAATATGTTCCTAATAAGGTTTCCAGGGGTTACGATTATTACATGTCCATGAAAACGCACACAACCACACCACCTCTGAAGGTGTTAAGGCAGCAGCTGTATGCAGGGTGCATGGAGGAATAAGCACAGGGCCCATTGCCAAAAGCTGTTCCATTCATTCACCTAAATATTGACCTTGAAAAATTACCCTTCATGGGATGTGATGAGGTGTGAATTCAATTTCAATCTTCACTCAGTTTCTATCATTTTCGGAGTGTATGCTGCCAGCTGTGCCAACCCACATCAAGTGGACTGGTGATGGGTGTGTAATATTCACAGCTGTCTTCTAGGAGTTAGCACAAGAGTCCCTGCAAACTCAGCTCAGGGGTAAAGCTCAGTTCAGGCCAAGAATCATCCATATAGCTTAAGGAAAGTATATTATGATTGTTGAGAGATGCTATTTTATTTGTTTATTTAATAGGGATTTTTAAGACCCCCACTTGATTCACTTTCCCATTACATTTACTGAATGCACAGACCTGATGACCCAATCCAGCTCTATTTAAACTCAATTTCTGTACCCAGGGAAAAATATCCCTTATTTTTTGTTGTATGAGTGGAATCAAGTGCAGACTATTTAACTTCATCAAACCTCTGGCAGCAGGCACTGATAAAGAGGATGGAAAGTATGTAGAACAAAGAGCCAAAATCCTACAGTTTATATGTCTATTAAAGCCAGATGTTTTGCTAGCTGCTCAGATTTGATAACTGTTAGAATGACAATAACCACTGTATAGCACTAATTTTATCTCATGAACCCATTCATACTTTTTGTGGTGTCATTCACACAGGCAAAATGTGTAGCTCATTACAACACAAACGCTTCTGTAAATGTTTAATGTGTGCTCTTATTTATTAGCTCTTATATGTTGCTGTAGCTTAATGCATCTGTTTATGCCACATTTGCTATGGTAACATTTATCTGAGGCAAACAAAAGGCAGTTTGATTCTTGCATTAACAAAAGTTGAGTGATGATTGTGATTCAACAAGGGCTATTCAAACCGTTTGAGTGAATGCAATGTTTTAGTTTAAGCCAATTAATAGACCAGCAAAGCTGCCACCTTAAGTGTTTGAAATTGCTGTTTGCACAGGTAACAATATTCTGTAAATTGCTGTTTGCACAGGTAACAATATTCTGTAAATCCTTGGGATATTACTTAGAATGCAAGCAGTGAATGGAGGGAGCAGAAAGAAATACACATGCTGTTCCTTTACATCTAACAATTGTGCAATTGCACAATTAATTAAAGGTGACCTGCAAAGTTATTTTTAAAGGGCGTAACTCTATAATTATGCACTCGGTGCCCTAATAGCTATATTAAAAGAATATTCTGAACCTATGCTATTGTAAAGCTACCTTCCTTGGAATTCTGAAGGTCTCCTATACTCACCCACTGGCTCCACTTCTGTTGTGAGGCCTGATAATTCATTATTCTTTGACATCACAGCTCTGGCTGAGAACTACTGGAGAATGGGCCTGCTCCCTAGAGACGCTGAGAAGTAGAAGTTGGGTTTTAAATTAATTTACGGTGCAGTTTTGATTTCTTTTTATTTGATATCTCAAAAAAATGCAAAAAACTGAACTGCCCTAAACTATGGGCCACGTTTACAGAAGAATTTTTTTTTTTAAAATGATGCTGAAAAGGCACCACACACAAAAATATCTACTGTTTATCTTGCACAAAAGAATTAAAAATTGTACGATAACAGAGCAGTTTATGATTGCAGACAACTAAATACGATAGGCAAGCTCCTGGAGGGGGACACACAGCAGGTCTGGGGGTGCAAAAGTGGCATGCCGCTCACCTTTTTGGTTTCCACAGATTCTGGGGCTACTGTGAGTAGCTTTAGGACTCCCCTAATATATCATTGTCATCGTCATCATCAACAACCACCATGGGCTCAACGCCCGTTGTTGTCCAATGCCTCCCTCACTATTTCCTTCCATCTTTCCCTGTCCAGTGCGGAGTGGCTTAGTTTCTGCAGACTAGCTCCACACCAATCTACTATATCGTCTACCCATTGTCTGTGGGGTCTGCCTCTCCTATTCGGACCATCCATTATGCTGAATACCAGGGTCTTAACTTTTCACTTATCGTTCATTCTGCAGATATACCTGAATAGGTGTAGCTTCTGTTGTATAACCTTCTGCAGTAGGTTCTCTTTCAGCTGTATCATCCTATATAATTCCTCATTGGTGACCTTCTGCATCCATCCTATTCTCAGGATCTTTCTATAACAACTCCTCTTGAATACCAATATCCTTCTCTTCAAATCTTTCGTTATCACCCATGTCTCACATCCATACAACATGCTGCTAAATACACATGTTTTCAAGACTCCCAGCTTTGTTCCTAAGCTAATCACTTTACTTTTCCAGATCTTATCCATCACCTTCAAACTGGCTCTTGCTTTCGCTATTCTACTCGCTATTTCCTTCTTACAGTCTAGATCATGTCATGTTGCTTCCCAAATATGTGAACTTATCTATGCTTTCTAGTTCAATCCCATCTACACTGATCTTCCTTCCTATTTCCTTATCTCCAAATACCACTGTCTTCGTTTTATTAATATTCATAATCAGTCCATACTGCTTCTCTTCCTCATTTAGCACCTGCACTGTTCTCGCTAGCTTTTCTTCATCTTCCTCCATGATAACTATATCATCCACGAACCTCAAGTTGTTAATTCTCATCCCGTGCACTGATATCCCTTCTACGTCTTCCTTGATCTTGTCCATCACTCTCTCCGTGTGTTGAAGATACTCGGTGATATCGGATCGGCTCGTCTCGTATCTCTACTCGTTCTTAACCAACTTCCCAACTCTCTGCACATTCTCACCGCTGCCGCCACATTATCATTGATATCCTTCAAACAACTGTATCAGTCTGCTATCCACTCCGTACAACTCCAACACCACCCAAGTCACTTTCTGATGTATACTGTCAAATGCCTTCTTAAAATTGACGAAGCAATTGTAGATGTTCTTGTTCTTTCATCAAGCTTTCTCCACTATCAATCTTAGTGCCGAGATCTGCTGTATGGTCCACGTTCTGATTGATACTATATGTGTTAGTTGTAGTTTCCTTTCGGTAGCCAACTTATTGACCCAACCGCAATGGCTCGATTGGTATCGTGGACCTTGATTATCCAGGCGACATCCGAGCCGGCATCTTTTATCAGTTAGTCATACTGGCATCAGATTTCATCCGTATTGTTGTTTTACAGCACATCGACACTCATCTGACCAACCCTCCTCCTTTATCCAGGCTTGGGACTGGCATGAAACAGGCTTCATGGAGGAGTTCCCCTAATATATGCCAGCTGTTAATGACTTGAAAGGACCAAAAGCATCGCTAGGAAACAGCACAGTCCCCTGGATGTGCTCTGTAGGCCAATAGCTAGTGCTAGGATTACGTGGGAGTCTCTTTGCCATTCTCCTTGCACTGAGATGATCTTTCTTGGACTGGATAATCTACGTCTTTGGTCAGATAGCACCAATGGTCCCAGACAAAGCCACTGTGCATATGCATGCAGACACAAAGAATCTGGCCCCGTATAATTTACCTTATTACTTTGTTTTATGTTTCCCCATATCCAGGGGTGCTGGAGCAATGTGTATAGTGGGGGTGCTGAGAGCCATTGAACCAAACTAAACCCTGTACATAATGGACTCCAATTCAAGCCAAGTGGGTTCAACACCTCCCCTAGCATTCCTAGTTCCAGCACCCCCAGCGCCGGCCCCAGGAGCACCGTGGATTGGCCGCCCGTGCTCTGGGCACGTGGCACCTGGGGGGAGCGCCGGCCCCGGGTACGCGACGCTTGGGGGGGGGCACCAGCCCCGAGCGCACGGCTATGGGCGGGGCCTGCCCCCAGGCACACGGCTATGGGGGGCCCCACCCCCAGGCGCCCGGCGGGCCAACGGCCATGCCCCGTGGCAACCCAGTAACCTTAAATGGTTGGGGACCACTGCTCTATTACACAGAGTCCTTTTATGGCTGCCACAGTAAAATGACTCAAACCCTTTCAATTGTTATAAATATTGAACCATTTCTCTAGCCATGTGAAAGGGATGAGACTATTCCAACCCACACCTAATCTTTGCTTGATTGAGAGGGACCACCGTCCTGAAGAAGTAGATTTCCTTTTCCCTCTCTTTGAGCAAGAGACATCACATGGAGCCAAGGCAAGAGCAACCTCTAGCAAGTCAATAAGGCTAGGTCTATACTACAATCCTTTGTGCTCTGCAATTTGCATAGCTTTTTCCGATTGCTTTTCTGGAAGAGGCTTTTCTGCCATTTGGCCCCATCTAAACAGGTCCAAATGACAGAAAAGCCTCTTCTTTTGGAGGAAACTTTATTCCTCATAGAATGAGGTATACAGGGCTCCCCAAAATAAAATGTTTACTCTTCTGCAAAAAAAACAAAACAGAAGAGCAAACGCGTTCTCTGGATGTGGTGGAGTTTTTCCGAGATACCAGAGGTAAACACACCAGTTTACCCGGAAAAAACACACCAGTCTAGACATACCCTAAGAAAAGAACACAACTGACCTGGATTTCCTAACATACCAGATAAGAGAGCTACCCACATTCTATGTAATGATGATGCTTTGCATCTCTTTTCCCTGGAATATTATCTTCCCATTTAAACTATGAGGGAAAAAAAAATCATGAAAATTTCTTATAAAGAATCAAGACAGCACAGTAACACATACCAAAATCTACTATTGAGCCTGGGGAGACCAAACAACTCATCCTTCTTGGTAGGTCACAGGGCACACAGCAATATATCCATTACTGTCTTATCAAGTTATAAAATCATAAGCCAGTCAAAAGAATAGTATTTCCTGCTCCATGCTACACCACTCAAGACATTATGACATTATTTGCCCGTTGACTATGCTTCTCTTGCTGTGCCCTTCTCCCAGCGTGGTTATTGTGGGAAGGCTTTTGCAAAGAGAGTTGACTTGTATTTTGTTCTGCACATTTATAATGCCTGGGTTCATTCTGATTCTGTATGGAATGGAATTCTGTAGCTGAGGTCAAGTCCTGCTCCCAACCTCAGCAAGTTTCCCTCTACTCTCTTTCAGGCCCCAGAGCTCCTGATGAACATAGCTGTCCTGAAGAAGAGCTCTGTGTCAGCTCAAAAACTTGTCTCACCAGAAGTTTGTCCAATAAAGATATTTTTTCACCCCTTGTCTTCTCTAACGAGCTTTAACAAGTTCCTAGTAAAGGAAAGCAGTCCTGAAATAGCAAGGATTTAGTCAACTGAATCTTCCCCAATCCTGATTTGAAGGTCTCTGTTGTGGGGGCAGTCCTCTCTCCCAGCGGGTAGGATCCTGCGTCCCTGGGCTGTCTGAGTCTACGACCTACCCGCACGACTGGTACAATACTTGTAGTTAGGCCCCTCTCCTCAAATCTGGATAGCCTAATGGCCAGAGTCAATGTGTGGCCCTTTAAAGCAGGGCAGGAAGGTCTAATAAGCCAAGGTCAGTACCTCAAAGTCAGACTCTGGCCCTTTAATGTCGGGGTGGTCAGCTGACTGGCCAGAGTCACAGGGGAAGGGGCTGTGCCCCAGTAGGGGGACACAGGCCCACCCTACTCCACCAGCTGCGGGCCCAGGTTCCTGTGTGTGACAGAATAGTGCACCACTCCCTCGGCAGGGAATCCAACCGAAACGCGACGAGGATCTCAGGCTGGGAAAGGCCACTCCTGCACTCTCCCTAGGCCGCTTCCTACTAGATCCGATGGGTCATAGCAGCTGGGTCCTCTGGTTCCTTGGGGGGCCATATATCCCTGGGAATCTGCAGGGGTTGCATCCCAACTGTTGATGGGGCCTCCATTGCTCTCAGCTCGGGCGGCTGGCTGCTGCTGCTCAGGAGCTACAAACAGAGGTCCTTCTCCTCCAGCCAGCCCAGGCTGAGCCTCCCCCCAGGCTTTTATACTTGGGTGACAGTCTGAGCATGCCCAGCAGGGCTGCGGGGACAGGTCTCTTTCAGGCAGGATAGCCTGGCTAAATCCGTTTTTGTTCAGTGTGGGGCTGGTACGTCACAGTCTCAAAAGACAAAAGAATCCCCCACTTCCCTGGATAGTTTGGTCCAGTGGTTAATCACTGTCACTGTTAAAATAGGTGCTTAATTTCTTTTTCAAATGAGTCTGGCTTCACTTTCCAGCCATTGGTTCTTGTTTTGATTTTCATTGCTAGACTCAAAAGGGCTTTAATATCAAGCATTTTCTCCCAGTAAAGGTGCTGTAATCAAGCCAGTTCTCAATTTTCTTTGACAAACTAGACAGATTGAGCTCTTTTAGTTTCTCATTGTACGGTATTTTCTCCCATCCTTAAATCATTTTTGTGCCTTTTTTCTGCAACCTCTCCAATTTTTAAAGATTCTTTATGAAATGCATGCAGTAAGCCAGTATTATTGTTACCTATGTTGTGTACACAGGTTAAATTCTCTCTGCAATTACGCATTGCAGAGAGAATTATATACCCGAGGATCACAATTACACCTTTTTACCATATCACCAAAGTGGGAGTTCATGCTCACTTCTCCACTAGGACCCCAAAATTAGAATCACTGCCATCTAGGATACAGTCCCGTGCTCCATAGATATGAGCTACATGCCTTCTTCCTATATAAACAGCTTTATATTTGGATGTAGTAAAACACATTTTGTTTCCATAGGCCCAGCTTACTGCATGATCCAGATAGGTCTATAGGACAGCTTTGTCCTCATTTTGTTTACCACTCTGCCAGTCATTGTATCACTAGCCAATTTTATTAGCAGTGAGTTTTATATTCACTTCCAGATCATTGAGCAAATGTTGAATAGCATGAGGTTAGTTCTAATCCCTGCGGAACCCCGCCAGAAACACCCTATTCAATGATCATTCCCAACTGACCGCTTCTTTTTTGAGATTGTCAGTTAGCCAGCTATTAATCCATTTAACATGTGCTTTATTGATTTTTTTAAATCTGAATACCGTGCATTCCTAGATCCAATGCCACACAAAAGGTCAGTTACAGCTACACACTTATCGTTATCAGCCAAACTTGTGATCTCAAAGAATGAGACCTGTTTTTCTTAAAATCATGCTGACTGGAATAATATTCCTATCATTTAATTGACTCTTCAGTCATCAATCCAAGGCAAAACAATGGGAAAAGCTGTCGGGGTAATTGGCCTATAGTCACCCAAGGTCCGATGCTCATCCTTTTTTAATATTGCCACATTAGCCCTCTGCCAGTCTGCTGAAATTTCCCCAGTATGACAAGATTTATTCAAAATTAAAATCAGTGGGTGGGAATTCCTCAGTTCAATCTTTTGGGCTTTGTCTACACTGCAGGGTTTTTGCTCAAGAAGATTCAGCAAAAATGTCTTGCACAAAAGCGCGTCCACACCTCAAAAGCACATCGCAAAAGTGATGTGCTTTTGCGCAAGAGAGCGTCCACACTGCACGGACACTCTTATGTAAGAAAGCTCTGATGGCCTTTCTGTGAATGGCCATCAGAGCATCTGTGCTTTTTCTGATAGGCTCTTTTTGCACAAGAAACCCCTGTGGAGTATCTACACATGCCTTTTTACACAAGAGCTGAAGCACAAAAGAGGAGTTATTCCTCATGGGGACAGGAATAACTCTACCGGCAAAAGCCCTCATCCTGTCAATTTACTGTATTTTTTTTTCCTCAGAAACGCACTTGAGGTGTGGACGCTCCACCAGTTTTTGCACAAAAACAGCTATTTTTGTGCAAAAACCTTGTAGTGTAGACATAGTTTCAGAGTGTTTGGTTGCAAGTTATCCAGGTTTATACAGAGGGGTAGCCCAGAGGACAAAGAGGAAACTGGAGAGGGAGCCTTCCCTACACTCACCATGTAGTAGTGGTTTCTTTGTCTCCGGCGTCATCCTGCGGTATCCTCTCCAGGCATTTTAACTTGGCCCGCAGGATCACAGCACTGCTCAGATGTAGCCTGCTCCCCTTTCTCTGCCCCATCATGACAGGAAGCCATGGGCCAAACCTGAGCAGCAATGCAATCCAGTGCACCAGATAACAATGCCCTAAGTGGGCACCAAAAAAAAAAAAAAGATACAGCCAAGTGGTAGGAAGATCACACTATCCATAACATTTGCCCTCACTGTAACAAACCCATAGCCTTAATCAGATTAATAATTTTACCCTATACATCTAATAATGGGCCCATGCCACTATCTGTTTCTTAAATACTTAAAAAGATTCCTTCCAATTTACTTTAGCCCAACCAGCTAGAGAGATTTCCCTGATGTTTTGAGCATCCCTACTCACTTTTCTTTGCTATATAACTTCTAATTTACATTGATTGCTATTTCCCACTTTTTACATTTACGTTGTTTTTTTTCTTTTTTTTTCCTCAACAACTGCCTTCACTTCACTACTGAACCAGGACAGACTTTTAGCCCAAGTTGTCCTTTTCTCTTGATTGTGGCTTTTGGGCCATCTAACACACTTTTCTTAATTTTTTAAAAAAAGGATCTGAGGGAAGTCTGTAAACAAATGTTGCTTTTTTAAAATGTAAAACTTCAATTTCATTACAAGTTTCCTTCTTCTTAACTATGTCAGCGTCTCTCAATCTCCATTTGAAGTGATCAGACTCTTAGTGCAATGTAGCATTCTTTCAGTGATTGTAAAACTGGAAATCATAACCAATGTTTTGTCCTGGATGTATTAGCTGGTCTCAAGTAAACCTGATCAGATAATTTAAATATCTAAAGCACTTAAACCATATTATGTTAGATAAAATTCACAACACATAAGGGGATTTAAGTTGTCATGGTGGCTTACAGGGGGCAGGCTTTGGCCACATTCCTTACAGCTGACCACCAAAACACAGTGGAAGAAGGAACACCTATTGTAGGGGTGGAGAACCCTCTAAGGTTTGGGGGGGCAGGTGTGGCCTCTGGGTTACCTGGATCTGGCCCCTAAGGCTTAGGGCTTCCCCCAGCACTGGGGAGCCTGTGCTGGCACTCCAACCCCCACCACTTCCCCACAGCCCAGGTCCCCGGTTGATTTTTCTGTGGGTCAGCGGCCCCTCTGACCCAGAAAAGGTTCCCCACCTCTAACTTATTAGATCAAACTCAGGATTACACAAGATATATTAGTTGAAGAGAAGAGATAATACTGCACCTAAATGCAGAACCCACCAATTTAGTGGACAACAGTGATTTTCCAGATACTCGATTCACCTGCATAGCACAAATCCTTTTAAAATTAACAACATAGCTGCTGAATGGGTTTCATTTCTTCAGCTGAACTCAGGCTGTTTTCCTGTTTCAGTCAGACAGTGCCTGTATTTTCTATTATTTATTCACATAGACACTTGGTCTAGCTAGGCATCTGTAAATCTAATTTGTGTTATGGTTCTTATCAGGCTTTCCTGCTCCTCTTACTAACCTGCTGAAAATGGTGGCTTACCGAATAACTGAGAGACTACATTGCTCCCAGCTTGGCTTTTGAAATCAGCTGGAAGTCTTGCAATAGACTTAGTGACCTGGTCTAATTTTGTGCTCAGTTATATTGGTTTGAATCAGGATGTCCACAGAAGTACAACTAAGATCTGGCACAATAGATCATGTAATGTCTGTGCAGCAACATGTTAATATGTTATATTATAGGAAGAGGATACTCATTTTCATTCACACATCCCCACAAACCCCACCTTTGAGGATACAACTGAACATAGTGCATGCAATACACATAATCCACTGGGGAAGTTTAGTCATCTAGATTAGAACCTAAAGATTTAGGCCAGCTCTGTACTGTACATCTTGAATCAAGGTAAAATCTAATTTTTCAAGTTTGGTAGCATGTAAATAGGCCATTTGTGGGAAAAGACTTATCTTGAAGAATTCACATTACAGTAGAACAGTTCGTCTATATATCTAGACCACACTGGGTGGATTGATCTTGATTGTATTGAGATCTTCCAGATGTTACAATGTTGTATGATGTTCAAATAGACACAGTTAATCCGTTTTCTCTGTGAAAGGCTTCTTGGTTCTTTTTCATAAATACAGATTTGTTAGATTCTTTACAACAACCTTACCTGTTAATAAGAGTAATAATACTGTGACAGTTGCACATAGAGAACCCCATGGAGTCCCATCGTGGCTATACACTGTTCACGGATGAAACAAATAGAAGTTCCTGTTCCAAAGAACGTACGGTCTAGTTATTGACAAGAGACAACAGGTGAAAGGCTCTAGAGGTGAGCCCAGCAATTACAGACCAGTAAGTCTAATGTCTGTACTGGACAAATTAGTTGAAACAAGAGAAAAGAAAAAAATTGTCAGACACGTAGAAGATAATTTGTTGGGCAAAAGTCAACATGGTTTCTATAAAGGGAAATCAAGTCTTACTAATCTATTGGAGATCTTTGAAGGAGTCAACAAATATGTGGATGGGGGTATCCAGTAGATATAGTGTACTTAGATTTCCAGAAAGCCTTTGGCAAGGTCTTTCACCAACGACTCTTAAGTAAATAAGTTGTCATGGGATAAGAGGGAAGATGGACTGAGAACTAGTTAAATGACAGGAAACAAAGGGTAGGAATAAATGGTCAGTTTTCAGAATGGAGAGGAATAACTAGTGGCATTCCCCGAGGGTCAGTTCTAGGACCAATCCTATTCAATTTATTCAGAAATGATCTGAAGAAAGTGAAGTGGCAAAGTTTGCAGATGATACTAAGCTGCTCAAGATAGTTAATACGAAAGAAGACTGTGAAGAGCTTCAAAAAGATCTCACAAAACTAAGTGATTGGGCAATAAAATGGTAAATGAAATTTAATGTGGATAAAATGGTAAATGAAATTTAATGTGGATAAATGTAAAGTAATGCACATTGGAAAAAAATAACTCCAACTATACATACAATATGATGGGGGCTAATTTAGCTACAACTAATCAGGAAAGAGATCTTGGAGTCATCATAGATAGCTCTCTGAATACATCCATGCAGTGTTCAGCGGCAGTCAAAAAAGCAAACAGGATGTTAGGAATCGTTAAAAAAGGGATAGAGAATAAGACGGAGAATATCTTATTGCCCTTACATAAATCCATGGTTTGTCCACATCTTGAATACTGCGTACAGATGTGGTCTCCTCATCTCAAAAAAGATATGCTGGCATTAGAAAAGGTTCAAAGAAGGGCAACTAAAATGATTAGGGTTTGGAATGGGTCCCATATTAGGAGACATTAAAGAGACTAGGACTTTTCTGCTTGGAAAAGAGGAAACTAAGGAGGAATATGATAACGGTCTATAAAATCATGAGTGGTGTGCAGAAAGTGAAAAAGGAAAAGTTATGTACAAGCAGTCCCCGGGTTACGTACAAGATAGGGACTGTAGGTTTGTTCTTAAGTTGAATCTGTATGTAAGTCGGAACTGGCATCAGCCGCTGCTGAAACTGATCAGTTTCAACCGCGGCTGAATCTGGACGCCAGTTCTGACTTACATACAGATTCAACTTAAGAAACCCAGGCGTCCCCAAGTCAGCTGCTGCTGAAACTGATCAGCGGCTGATTCCAGGAAGCCTGGGGCAGAGCAACTCTGCTTCGGGCTTCCTGTAGTCAGCCGCTGGTCAGTTTCAGCAGCGGCTGACTTTGGGACGCCTGGGGCAGAGCAGCTGGGGTGCTGCTGGGTTGCTCCAGTAGCACGGCTCCTCGGCGCTACTGGAGCAACCCAGCAGCACCCCAGCTGCTCTGCCCCAGGCGCCCAGATTCAGCTGCTGCTGAAACTGACCAGCAGCGGCTGAATCAGGATGCCTGGGGCAGAGCAGCTGGGGTGCTGCCGGGTTGGTCCGGAGCAGCGCTGCGGGACCAACCCGGCAGCCCCCAGCTGCTCTACCCCAGGGATAGGCAAGAAAAGCCTGGTCTGCTGGGGGGGGGGCACTAGCTGCACGCCCCCCCCCCCAGCAGACCAGGGAGACAGGGGTGGTGGGACCGCCCAAGTCCTCCATGGCTTTGCTCCGTCTCCCTGGTCTGCTGACCTGGGAGACGTGGAGCAAAGCCGCAGAGCACGCGGGCAGCGGGACAGTCCAGGCGTGCCGCGACTGTGCCGCTGCGGACGTGCTCCAAGGCTTTGCTCCCCGTCTCCCTGCAGACCAGGGAGACGGGGAGCAGGTTTTCTCGCCCCGGAGGATGGGGGCGGTGGACCGCAGCGCATCTGGGTGTCCTGCCGCCCCCGTCCTCCGGGTCGAGAAAAGCCCCGTTCAAAACTGCGGATCCGACATAAGTCGGATCTGCGTAACTCGGGGACTACCTGTACTTGTTCCCATAATATAAAAACTAGGGGCCACCAAATGAAATTAATGGGCAGCAGGTTTAAAGCAAATAGAAGGAAGTTCTTTTTCAAACAGCGCACAGTCAATCTGTGGAACTCCTTGCCTGAGGAGGTTGTGAAGGGCAGGACTATAACAGGGATTAAAAGAGAACTAGATAAATGCATGGAGATTAAGTCCATTAATGGCTATCGGCCAGGATGGGTAAGGAACGGTGTCCCTAGCCTCTGTTGGTCAGAGGGTGAAGATGGATGGCAGGAGAGAGATGGCTTGATTATTACCTGTTCGGTTCATTCCCTCTGGGGCCCCTGGTATTGGCCACGGTCAGTAGACAGGGTTCTGGGCTGGATGGACTTTTGGTCTGACCCGGTATGGCCATTCTTATGTTCTTATGTGAACATAACCAACAGATAGTGGGAAGAAAAAGGTAACAGCAAGATGACTTTCCTCTCTTATGAATTCTCCAGTGTTCAATACTACCCTCGTTGCTTGGCAGAGCAATCTATTTTGCCCACTACCTGATACAGGAGAAGGTTTTACCTCTCATTTCCCAGTAGCTGGGACTTGATGAGTGCATGTAAAAGGCACTCAGCCGTGCAAATAAACTCTATCAGTCCCAATAAACAGGAAACTGCACGAGTAAGCAATGTAACAGCACTGAACACTCAGATACCAGCACAAGCTGAGATGCAGATTCCAGCACAAGCTGAGATTCAGTCTCAAAGATGAAGTAAGCCAGGCAAGAGGAGGCATAAACCTGGCAAGAGGAGGGGAAATGTCTAAACTTCCTCTCCAGGATAAAAGGTGGGATCTTGAACTACAGCTTTTTTTGAGTTGTTGTTGGGACTGCCGCTCTCAATGTATCCTAGGGAGATGGAGGACAGGCCTTGAATGCAGGTACACCCAAGTGGAGGTACAGGAAGCAACCCAGAGAAGCCAGATTACCGTCTGGCTGTGATGCCACTAGACACACGGTCAGTGTGCTGCTACTGAAATTTCCTACTGACCCAATGGCAGACCACTGTAGGGACCCTGGGCTGAGACATGGTGGAGCTGGGCAGGCCCATGTTCCCCTTGCCACCATAGGGGTGAGGTAATCCCCAGTACTCCCCCTCCTTAGGCTTACATTGCCTCCCAGCTTCCTACTCCTGACTTGAGTACCCTAGACTGGTTTGCCAGGTGCTAATCATCCCTAGAGGACTGCTAATTCCTCTGTTTATTTAGCGTGTTTCAGAAGTGGTTGTAGCTAAGTGGTGTGGCCTCCCACTTTATCAAGGTAGAGCCATACCACCTACCTGCTTACGTACAGGAACATGGAACTTTTTATACTGGCTCAGACCAGAGGGCCATCCAATAACCAGCCTCTTGGAATGGCTGGTACCATTTGCTCCAGATGAAAGGGAAAGAATGAACAGCTATGAAAGAATAACTTGACTGTAGGGAAGGTTTTCTCTAACCCCAGACAGTTAGTGATTTGCTCATGCATTTTTATCATATCAAATGTAACTTTGAATATTTTTATGCTTCATATCGAATGTCTAAAACTGTTTTAAAATCCTACTTCTCTCTTGGCCTAATAACCACTGGTAGCAATGAGTTCCACTTGTTAGTTGTGTGTGTTTCAAGCAAAAGGTATTTCCGTGGCAGGAAGGAAACTGAGGGAAAAAATTAACCCTTTTTTCACCCAGGACCAAGCAAGCACCCCAGGGTCCTGTCACAGTGACTTACAATGAGAGGTTCTTGAGTTAAATACATAATCTGAAATTACAATCCTATGGCCAAACAACACTCCTACAGATTCCATTCCAGAAATGCAGTTTCAGCAATAAAATACAATCCAAAATTGTGTGTTTGTTCATCATGGAGCCTATAACCTCTGGTCCTAACACAGGAGTCATCAATGTTTGCTTTGGAGGATGGTGATGAATGTGCTTTCAAATGCTAAGGGAATGACATCACTAGAAACCATATCCTTATATTTATTCCAAGTACAGGCTGGGACTTCTGCTTAATCAAAGACAGGTTGCAGGAAGTGAGATGTTAAGAAGGACTCTACATAGTTCAGTAACAGTTAAGCAGGACTGCACCGAGAGCCAGCTCAAATGGGTGAAAGGTTTAATTCCCTGTAGGTGATCCTATCTTCCAGGGCAACTGGGAGAATATATTCTCAGTTCCTGGGGTAGATTGCTGTAGCTAGCTGATGCCTGCACATCTCCTAGCAGATTAGCACACCAAAGAAAACTCCAATCCTGCTCACCCTAGCTGAAAATTTAAGGCACAGCCCAACTCCTAATAAAAATCAAGTAACTTCCAGGGAAAGGTAGTTGATCTCTAAGGCCACATCTACACTATGAGATAAGGTCAAATTTATTAAGGTAGACTATTTAGCACCTAATTTTGTAAGGTCAAAGGTGCATATCCCCAGTGTGCACAAGGATTCAACATAGTTTGAAGTAGTGCGTCCCCAGTAGGGTGGCTACCACCGACTTTGTGAGTGATGCACTGTGGGCAGGAGCGGCAGGTTTGTATAATTTTTGGTAGTGCCCCATTAGCCACAACCCCGACCCCCATTAACCACGCCCTGACCCCTATTAGCCACACCCTCTGACACCCGTTAACCACGCTCCCTGACCCGTTAACCACGCCTCTGGAGGTAACATGCTCGGGGCAAGATGGACACATGACCAGAAGTAAAAGATGTCATGTCACCCCTCTCGAAGGACTTTTCCCACCATTGTCCTACCAACAGGGATTAGTTTGGCCCCCACCAAAAATGCAACTATCCTGCAATTACATTAACCCAATGTGTGTTACATTAACTTGGGGGCAGAGAGGCTGGGGGAAGTGTTCCCTCTAAGGCTATGTCTACATTCACGGCTTCTTGCGCAAGTACAGCTGTTCTTGCACAAGAACCCACGGAGCATCCACACTGCCCGCCTGCTCTTGCACAAGGAAATTTACAATACTGCGTGGTAAGAGAGGGGGTCTTGCGCAAGAGCTATGCTCTTTTCTAACAGGTGAACCCACGGAGCATCCACACTGCCATGGATGCTCTTGCGCAAAAGCACAGCTCGCACATGGCAGTGTGGATGTTTTCTTGCACAAGACTTCTTGTACAAGAACCCTTGAGCAAGATGTTCTTGCTCAAGAAGCCGCTGGTGTAGACATAGCCTAAGAGTTTCCTCCCATGAGCAGAATGAATTTTGTGTTGTGCACCAGTACTGAGTTCATGCGGCTTGTTTGGATGTGACACTGTGGCACCCAAGTTATTAATAAATATTTTATAAACCTTAACCTTTTCTCTCTGCTGCCATGTCTCCTCCCCTTGTTCCATCAGCTCCCCTGGTGCCTGCTGCTCCCAAACCCCTCACCCTCCTCTGCTTTCTGACTTCTGCCCTTCTCAATGCCCTCAGCCTCCTGCGACCTGCCTTCCTCCCCCAGCCCTTCTCTCCCCCCTGTGCTCACTCCTCTAGTAGCCCCACTCTGATCATGTGAGCTAACTCTCCTCATCCCCTCTCCTAACTCCTCTGTCTACACACCTGCCCTGCCTCTCTCCTCTGGCGCTGGTCTCCCCCCTGCAGGTGTCTGCCCTTCTGCTTCACCCCAGAATCCCCTGGCACCTGCACCTTCCCTTAGCCCTGCCCCCTCTTGGTGCCCCCCCTTCCCTTACTGCCCCTGGCCCCTTTGCCCGCTTTTTCCCTGATGCCCATCCCCTCACCACTCTCTGCCCCATTGCCCTCCTGCCCCTCTGTGCCCTCACACATGACTTGCTCCATCCCCACCTTTCTCATGCCCACCCCTTCTTTCAAGCCTTCTCCCAGCACCTTCCCCTTCCCCTCTAGCCCCCAATGCCCTTCCCCGCTCCTCTCCCAGCATCATCCTGTCCCCCTCTCCCACTGACACCTCCCCTCCTGCCCTTTTCCTCATTGTCTGCACTTGGCCCCCTGGCATTTGTCTCTCTTCCACGCTGTCCCTTGATGCCTTCCCCTTTCTTCCCCCTCCCCACAAGCCCCTTCCTCCTAGTTTTCCCCCTCCCCCTCCTCCTCCCTCTACCTTCTACCTTTCACTTTGCGAGGCCGGAGTTTGCGCTCAGTCCCCGGACTCCAAACCTGGAACTAGGCCGCGCGGCACAACGCTGCACCGAGCAGTTTTAAAGTCCCAGGCCATGACATCACATCACACCCAGGAGTCTCTCCGCTCACCTGTAAATGCCACGCATGGCAGCAGCAGCCAGCAGCGTGCACCGGCGAGGGGAAGCCAGACTGAAAGCTGCACACAGAAGGGACAATCCAGGTCCGGGGGGATGCTCTGGGGCTGAAGTGGGAGGACACATGGGGGAGCCGGCAGGTGAGGGCCAGGGGAGAGACCCAGCTCCAAATTATTGGTGGAGCAGGGCCACTGGCTCTGAATATTGCTGGAGCATGGGTACCACGAGCCCCTATAACTCGCTGCCCATGACAATGAGTAGCATTCCCACAGTCCCTGTGCCGCTTTTCACTCTGGGTTATGCTCCCAGTACATGATGGAACCACAACGGTGCAGCAGGTGGTTCTGGGTACATGTAAATCAGCAGCCCATAATATACTAATTTCTGCCCTCCTCCCCTGCTTAATACCAAAGGCAAACAGATTTGTGTGCCCTTTTTTCCCTTGGTTATCTGCACAGATGCCATAGCAGCATGAGCATGGAACCCAAAGCATGATGATGATGTTAACCTTGGTGTGCCTAATGCTGGAGTATGTCCAGAGTGTATCCAGGGTCCATCAGAATGAGGAAGACGCTCAAGAGACTATGAACATACTCCTCCGTGAAGCACTTGAGTTGAGTGAATTGCAGATGCCGCTGGCATTCGATTCTCTGGACACAGGGAACACTGATTCTGCTGCCATCAGACAAGCACAGCCTGGTGGGACTGCATTGTTAAGCAGCTATGGGACGATCACCAGTGAATACAAAACTTTTGCATGCCTAAGGCCACTTTGATGGATGTTTGTGATCTGCTTTCCCCTATCCTGAAGTGCAAGACTAGCAGAATAAGACCCGCTCTCACAGTGGAGAAGTGAATGTCAACTGCTCTGTAGAAGAGTGCAGGGCCAGACTGCTGCTGATTAGTTGGGAATCAATTTGCAGTGGAGGAATCTACAGGGGGGCTGTAGTGATCCGTGTAGCCAGGGCAATCAATACCCTTCTGCTATGAAGGGTAGTGCCTCTGGGAAATGTAGAGGACATAGTGGAAGGCTTTGCCATATGGGGGTTCCCTAACTGTGATGGGGCAATAGATGGGACACACACACCCATCTTGGCACCTGACCACCTTGCAAAGGAGTGGATACATTGCAAGGGGGTATTTCTCAATGGTGATGCAGGGGCTGATGGATCACAAGGGCTATTTCACTGACATTAACATGGGATGGTCAGGAAAGGTGTATGACACACACATCTTTAGCAACTCCTGCCTCTTTGGTAAGCTGCAGCTGGAACTTTTTTCCCAGATTGGAAAGTTATCATCAGAGACATTGAAATACCAACAGTGATCCTTGGCAACCCAGCCTACCCTTTGCTCCTGTGGCTCATGAGGCCATACACAGGCTCTCTGGACCGCATTAAAGCACAGTTCACCTACAGGTTGAGAAAGTGCAGAATGGTGGTAAAATGTGCTTGTGGGTGTTTAAAGGGAAGGTTCTCAAGCTACTAACCAGTTTAGATCTCCGCAAATGCAACAGTCCCATTGTAGTGGCAGCGTGCTGTGTGTTCCATAACATTTGTGAGAGTAAGAGGGAAAAGTATCTGGCAGGGTGAGGGACTGAGGCACAGTGCCTAGACAGGGATTTTGAGTAGCCATACACTAGGGCAATAAGGAGAGCACAGCAAGGGGCAGTGAAAAGTAGAGAAGCTTTGAAAGACAGTTTTATGAATGGCCCCTTTTGAAAGTGATGTATATTGCTTGTTCAGAAATCATGCATTTTTAGTAACACAGCAGGAACAGAAAAGGAGTCCAGGGTGGGAGTTTCAGGAGTAGGGGATGGTGGTGATCACAACTGAGAGAAGGACATCCTTTTGCTTCGTGATGCATCCCTGGAGGTAGAGGGTTAGGCTATCCTTGCCTCTACCCCACCCCCCCACCCACATGTTTTAGGGCTCCTGGGAGAGGAGGCTATGGCTGTCTTTGAGGAGGGAACATTGGTTTACAAGGGCTGGAAGTGGGTGCCAGCTCAAGTAAATGTCTTGGCAAGCCACCATGTGGCCCATCACAGTGGCCATGGATGACCAGACTCCCTCCTGATGTTTCACTTCCAGTTCTCTACACGTTCTCCTTTTCCTCACACCCTGTTCACTTCTCCCCCAGCAGCATGTCCCTCCACTCACCTACACTCTCCCTGTCCAAGTCGGCAGATTGCATTTGCTTCTTGAAGATCTCTTCCCTGCGGATTTGCGCTAGGCGAGGTGAACAGCTGGAGGGAGCAGGGGAGTGCACAGCAGCCTCACTGCTGTTCCCATTGTAATGAAAAGTGAAGGGCAGATTTTACAGGAGATGCATCGCAGAGTGTAAAACCAAATCTGTTAGCATAAAAGGAAGGTCTGTCTAAAGACAATAGGGATGTCTTACGTACAAGGCCACAGTTATGCTTTTAAGTGGCCACTATGCACCATGTCCACCTCAGAGTTCTTAGGGGAGCAGCTGGACTCAGTTTGTTGGGAAGCAAGTTCAGGGAAAGGCCAGCACCCGCCTGCAAGCAGGAGGGAGGAGAAGGTTTAGGCGTGGCAGCAGGGCAGGGCAGGAGCTCACCAGGTGTTCACTCCCATTGGCTGGGAGAGTGCAACTTTCCCTTCCCATAGGAGTGTGTGGGCAGGAGGAGGTCTGGGTGAGGCAACGGAGCTGGGCAGAGGGGGAAGAAGGGCATGAGCAAATGGAGGTTTACTGTACAGGCATCAGCTAAGAGCTTCCCTTGCTGCATCACAGTTGCCATGTGAGATATCAGTCTTCTCCAAATAACAGAGTGACAGGGAGCAGAGGCTGACTGAATGTGGCCAAAAACCTGGACCTTTTGCTGCAATGCTTTGTGCTGCAATGATGCAACTTGCTGCTGGTTTGGAGTAGAAAGATGTCCTAATGTGGAGGACAGAATAAGCCAGGCCTCCCGCAAACCTTGTGAGAAGGATTACAGTGTTAATGTATGAGAGCCTTATGGAGATGTTCAGGGAGGATTCCCGCTCTGTCTCCAGACATGTTAACAAGCTATTCCAGGGACCCCCCTGCTGGGCCGCTACAGATCACCCCTTTACTTTTTTTTAAATCTTGTTCAAAATGAGTTAACTCACTAGAAGTACCTTCCCCAGGATCATTGTCCAACTGTGAGATGTCCTGGGAGTAGGGGGCTGTCTCCAAGGTTATGAAAAGTTCTTGGCTCTTGGTGACATCAGTTGCCCCACTTGCCTGCTGACTATTCCCCACATCTTCCTTCATGCTGTTGTGTGAAGCTGCCTGAGTATCTTGGGAGGAATCCACACACTGACTAGAGAAACTGGCTGGGTCCTGTCCCCCAAGGATTGCATGCAACTGCTCAGACGTGGCATGCTTGCAGTGATGCTCCATACCACGTCTCCTTTGTCTTTTGGTACAATTGCCTTGGCTCCTTTATTTTCTCGTGGCAAGGCTGGGCATCTCTGGAGTATCGTTTCTCCTCTATGCCCTTTGTGATTTTGGCATAGATATACACATTTCTTTTGCTAGTTTGTAATTCTACAAGAACAGATTTCTCTCTCCACACAGCAATGAGGTCCAGGATCTCCTGGATGCTCCATGCTGGTGCTTGTCTGTGACCCCAGGAACTCATGGTCAGCTGTGCTGCCTGCTCTGAGGTCTGCTCACCACACAGGAAATGAAATTCAAAATTTCCCAGAGCTTTTCCTCTTCCCATGGAGAGCAGCAGAGTTGAAAGTCATGGCCAGAGCAGACATCACGGGGCACCATAAAATGCCTCCCTGAGGCCAAGAATATCACTTTCAAAGTGTTGCTTCAAAGCGCTACCACAAATTTGACCATGCAAGGTCAAATTAGCAGTTATTCCTCGTGAAAGTGGAAGTACAGAAATCAACTTTAGTAACCCTTAAAGTCAACAGAATGGGCTTAGTGGTATTGACTCCTTGTTTAGAAAAAAAAAAAAATCAACCTAATGCAGCTAAGTTTGACCTAAACTCCCTGTGTAGACCAGGCCCAAATTGGCATGATAAAAATGTCCTTCATAAGGTCTAACGTTTTATGGCTGCCAAGCAGGTGCATCCACCCCATGGAGGCTCTACTGCTCCCCCACCCCCAGGAGCACGTGGAGCTTTGGAGCGCAGTGCTGTGCTTGCAGGGGGGGAATGTGGAGGCGACTTTGCGCACTCCCCATCCCCCAGGCCAGTTAGGGCCTGGGGAGCTGTGTGAAGCTTCCTTCACCCTGCTCCAGCCCAGAGAGGAGCCCGCAACCCTTCAAAGTGCCACGTGCTCCTAGCAAGGCGGGAGGAGGCTTTTAACACTCCCCTGCCTCCAGGCCTTAATTGGCCTGGGGGTGGAGGAGTATGCCAAGCCTCTTCCAGGGCATGGGTGCCTAGTGGGAAGGGGGGGGCAAAGGAGCTCCCTCACCACCAGATCAATCATGGTCTGGGGGGGAGGGTAGCCCCACCCCTTCCCATTTAGGCCCTGCTCCTTCCAGGAGTTTTGAAGTTACTGTAAAGGCTCAAAAATTTTTGAAGTGGCCCCCAGGCAAAAATTATTGCCTACCCCTAGTTTATAGTCTGTATTACAGTAGCCTTTAGAGATCAAAACAAAGATCACGCTATTTTGAGCATTGAGCAAAAGTCTCTGCTTCAAAGAATTTACCATCTAAATAGACAAGACATACACAAAAGTATTATTCCTATTTTACGGTACAGAAAAAAGCAAAGGGCAGATTTTCAAGTGCTCAGCTCCTTTTGTGGCATGTATGGCTCAGTTTGGGGACGATCTTTAGAAAATCTGGTTGCAGTTGCAGATGCTAAGTGAGCCCTTGTGAAAATTCTGGCCTATGTGATTTGCCCAAAGTCACACAGGAAGTCTTTGGGGGTATGTCTACACTACCCTCCTAGTTCGAACTAGGAGGGTAATGTATGCATACCGCACTTGCTAATGAAGCCCGGGATTTGAATTTCCCGGGCTTCATTAGCATAAGCAGGGAGCCGCCATTTTTAAATCCCCGCTGCTTCGAACCCCGTGCAGCGCGGCTACACGGGGCTCGAACTAGGTAGTTCGGACTAGGGTGCCTAGGGTTTCACGAGGAGTAACGGTAGTTCGGAATAGGAACCTAGTCCGAAATACCTAGTTCGAGCCCCGTGTAGCCGCGCTGCACGGGGTTCGAAGCAGCGGGGATTTAAAAATGGTGGCTCCCCGCTTATGCTAATGAAGCCCGGGAAATTCAAATCCCGGGCTTCATTAGCAAGTGCGGTATGCATACATTACCCCGCTAGTTTGAACTAGCGGGGTAGTGTAGACATACCCTGGCTGAGCTAGGAATGGACTCCAGGCCTTCAGCATTCCAGCCCAATCAAATGACCATCCTGATATTTTCTCTGCAGCCAGTATTCCGCAAATGTAAAGAAAGGTAAGAGCCAGGTAAAAATATATGGAAGTGGGAGGGAGTTCACTGAAACCATGGCCAAAAAGACTGGTTGCACTAAAAACAGAAAGTGTCCTGTTTTGTCAGAACAGAGAGAAGGGTTTTCAAGTAAAGAAAAGGAATAAAGTTCGTCAGGAATTTCCTAGCATAAATGTTTTATTCAGGTTCCCCCCACCTCCCAGGTGAGCTGCCGCTTTGCACCATGGGAATCCAGGGACCACAGTGCATCCAGGGAGATGTAGACTGGTTATGAGCCAACCTACAAAGGAAAATGTGGGGGTGAGGGAAATAAGGAATAGACTGCAACCCTGAACTAGATGCTGAACTACAACTTTCATGATGGACCACAACAGCTTGGGCAGACATAACTTGATATTGAACTGACCTGAAACAAAATATTTCAGCTTGGCTTGACAAACCAAATTAAATGTTTTGACATTTCTGAACCGAAAATTTCTGGAACTTTTTATTCAACTTTTGGATATTTTGGTTCTCTCTCCTGCTTGGGGTAAAAAGAAATGTCAAAACATCAAAATGTAAGGCAGGATGGAAATTCCAGTTTTTCATCAGCTGTAATACTAGTCATGTTATTCCATGTCTCAGTTTTCCTAGCAGACAGTGAAAATTGCATTGGATTTGAGCAGTGTTTCTGAATATACATTACTCATTGGAGCCTGAGTTGAACCTATTACATTTTGGATTGAAAGAATAACTTCCAGCAGTTCAAGTGGGTGTTGTGTATTTCACATTCAGCAAATGTTCATGTTTGTCATTAGGGTTCAGCCTGTGCGGCTCATAGTTAAGGTTTCACTGGGGTTTCTATTTCATGCTGCTTTCTCAGACCTCAAGTTGAGCCACTTCAGCTCTCAACTCTCCCCTCTTCATGCTCCTGCTCTATTTGGGAAGCAGTGCTGAGCACTACAGGGCTCTCAGTGAGGCAGCTCCAGTGGCCTGAAAAGCTGGATTGGCACCTACTACTAAAACAACTTCAAGATCTGCAAGATGTCTGAGAGACAGAAAAGTGGCTTCAAGCTGCCTCAGGAGCTAGTCCAGCTGCTGCAACAATCCCTACCATATATCCCACCACATTCCAAATCCCCAGAAACAACTTCCCAACCAGGATACCCACCCCATGATAACCCTGCAAACCTTCAGTTTTCTATCTGACCCCATGTCTTCCACATTACAGCTGTGTCTAGACTGGCAAGTTTTTCCGCAAAATCATCTGATTTTGTGGAAAAACTTGCCAACTGTCTACACTGGCTGCTTGAATTTCCGGAAAAGCACTGACGAGCTCATGTAAGATTGTCAGTGCTTTTCCGGAAATACTATGCTGCTCCCATTTGGGCAAAAGTCTTTTTCCAAAAGACTTTTGTGCAAAAGGGCCAGTGTAGACAGCATAGTAGTGTTTTCCGCAAAAAAGCCCCGATCGCGAAAATGGCGATTGGGGCTTTTTTGCGGAAAACCGCATCTAGATTGGCCACGGACACTTTTCTGCAAAAAAGTGCTTTTGCGGAAAAGCATCCTGCCAATCTAGACACGCTTTTTCGAAAATGCTTTTAACAGAAAACTTTTCTATTAAAATCATTTTCGGAAAATCATGCCAGTGTAGACGTAGCCTACAACTTTGTCCCCACAGATACTCCCTCCAGACATGCCACCTCACGTATACTGCCCATCACTTTCAGAATGACCCTGAAGTGCACAAACAGCCAGCAGACTCAGGAGGACAGTAGCTATCAGCCCTATTCCAGCTGTTGTCCCCCACTACATAAAAACTTGGGACTTCTTCTTTCTGCTCCCTCTCCTGAGGAGAAGGAAAACTCAGAGGTCCTTCCATACTCAGTGGCCATCCCAGCCCCATCCCTCCCTACCTCAAACAAAACACCCCCACTATCTCCCACTTTCTCCCAACATCCCCCAATTTTTCCCAACCCTTCTACCCCATACCACTGTCCCATGAGGATACCCTTGTGAAGTTTTGTAGAGTGGGGACCACGGCCTATCCTATCAGCTTCTGGGGGCCTGGCTTCTAGCATTCTCTTTTGAAGGGCATTGCCCTGGGGGGCAGGGGGGGGGTCACTGCCTCTGTAATCCAAAAGACAGAAATATGTTCTGAATTAGGGCTACAGCCTTACCCAGAGACACCCATGCCTGGCCCACACTGACCCAGAATCCTGTGGCCCTACCTTCTACAGAATGGCCCTACCAAAGAAGCCCTACCCCTACTAAGATGATATTCTTACAAAGGAAAATTCTACCATATGTATTACGAAGTCTCACAGAGGCCCCAACTGTTTTACTCCAGGATCCCTAAACAAATAGAGACACCTGCAGATCCCCAACTAGACAGGATGCATATGGATGGCCATGTGGGGTCTCATGCCCCCTCCCCCAGATTTCTGCCTTCCACTTGGCTCAGCTCCCTGAAGTAATAATGTAATATAGGCTGAACCACTCTAATTCAGCACCTTCGGAACCGGACTGGTACCGAACAGGAGAATTTGCCAAACCACGAGAGGTCAATAGTTTTGGGCGCGGGGGGAGGGAGGCACTCCAAGATGTTAGTAGGTGGTCAAGGGCCACACTGTTCTATGGAGGAGGTATGGGGTCTAAGATAGAGCTTGGGTGCAGAAGGGCACACAGGAGAGGGGAACTAGGGTGCAGGAGATGGTGTGGGGTTTGAGAGGGAGTTTGGGTGAAGGAGGGGATTGTGATCTGGGGCAAGGGGCTGGGGTGCAAGGTCTGGGAGAGGGTATGGCTGCAGGAGAGGATTCTGGCCTGGGAATGGGCTGTATGAGGAGGTTCAGGGTCTGGGAGGAAGTTGTGACGGGGGGGGGGAGGGTTTGGATGGTGACCTGGGGGAGGGAGTTGGGTTGGGGGAGGGGCTGCGGTGCTAGAGGCAGACTTTGGCTGGGAGGGGCATAAGCAGCTCCTGGCCAGCAGCACCCACAAAGCAGGCTGGGCTCCTTGGCTGCTGCAGCCCCAGATTGCTTAAAATTGCAGGCTGCTCCCTCCATGTGGCTCTCTACTCCAGACAGGGGAAGAGGGAGAGGCTTGCACTGCCCCCGCCTCCCAGTCCAATCTCTCGGTGCCTATTGGTTGGTTGTTTCCGGCCAATAAGAGCTGAGGATTTGGCTGGGGCAATCACATGAAGCCTACTGCTCTGTGCCTGAGGGTCCCAACAGGGTGGTCCACGGGCCAGATCTGGCCCATGAGACATATCTCCCTAGTCTAGCAGAATTGCCAGGGCTTTCACTGCTTACTGGGAAGATATTTAGGGGAAAATTAGAGCTAAATAACAGCACAGAACACTGAGAGCCAGGACTGGTGGCTGTAAAACTTTATGGGACTGCAGGAATCTTGGCCACACTCACAGTAAGTGGACATCTGGCTAACTAAAATCAAGCTGGACCACGGATGCTGCCGGACCACAGAGTGCTGGACTAGAAAGGTTCAACTTGTAGCACAAAGCAGTGGTGTGTCTCTTTGGCTTGCTGCTGCCTGCTCACGGAGTCAATGGCTGTGAGGCAACCCTTCCTGAAGACCGGGAGCAATCTCTATTCTGCAGAGATGGATGCTGCAATTTTTGGTTGCTCCCCCCACCTCCAACACAGACAGGTTGGGTGGCCTGCTGAGATGAGTGAAGCTGGAACTCTCTCCCCAACACTACCTGGGAGCAGAAGCCCAAGTTCTACTACCTGGGCCAGAAGCCTGGTTTATTTTAGCAGACCCCCTGAAACTTGCCAGTGGCCCTCCCCCCAGGAGATCCCTGGCTTTGAACCAGTACCCTCTGGAAGGTGTGTGTTTGAATGGAGTCATGCTGGAAGGGAAAAGAAGTCCAAGATGTGTGAAGAAGCTGAATGGGTTGAATCAATGCTCGAAGGGATATCCCAGGAGCAGAACACCCATATGGGGATGAGGAACATGAGGGGGCAGGTGTGTGTGGAACAGTGTTTCTTAAACTGTGTTGTGCAGCACACCGGTGTGCAGCAAAGAACAACAGAATTAAAAATGGCAGCCCTTAAAGGGATAAGTGGCTTTTAAAAAAAATTTTTTTTTTTTTGCTCAGTAACTTTCCCCCGACCCTTTTTTTTTTTTTTTTTTTTTTTTAAAGAAACACTGGTGTGGAATGATGTGGGGTGCAAGAGCCCTGTTTATCCATGTCCCTCCTTCCCCCAGCTCTGCTCAGTCACAACTAGTGAGCTCAGACATGCCTTCTGCAAGGATCCATGACTTAGCCAAAAGATTGCTTAGGCTGGCTGTGAAGACAAGATGACTCCTAGCACTTCCCAGGCTGCTTTCTCAGGGCAAGGTACTAAGGGAACCCTCAGACCCAACTAATGGAGTCACATCACATCAGAATCTGAGTTTTCATGTTAAATTCCTGCTCTCTGGAGAAGGGGAGTCAATCTGAGAGGGGGTCCCAGCTTCTTCTGTGGTCCAGCTCTGCCACCGCCGTTTCAATGAGTTTTTACATTAACTGGAAAAAAAAAACCTATATATACTCTTCCTAGATTACTCTTACTTTCCTGAGGTAGCTTTACTAGAAGACACTACTGCTAAGCAGGAGATTGTGCATTCATGGGTGACATTTATGAGGGGTTGGGGGGAGCAGTAACCCCGCTCCCGAGTTTGAACCCCTGGATTTCATACCTGAAATCAGCTCTTAACTGCCATAGAGTTTGAGCTGCTTGCAGCTTTGCCTTTGGAGCAGGGAGTTGGTTATAAAAAGAGGGGGGCAGGTGATTAAGAACAACAAGAGACTGGTAATTCAAGTAATACTGGATTGTTAGATCATCATGCAAACATTGCCAGGTACTTAAAAGCTGGGGTGGGGGCGGGGAAAGGAGTAGCAATGAATGTTGTGCTGCTGGGATTTGAATTTGAAAAACTACTGTAAAATTTTTACTAGGGGGCGTCAGTGCCCCCTGCTCTCTAGACTTGCCAACCCCCCTGTCTTTTGGGGGTAAGAAAGCCCGGTTCTCCCCATGGTGGCTAGGGGCTGCGCCAGCCCCGGCCTCTCACCTCCCCTGCCAGCTGTGGGGGAAGGGGAGGGCCAGGGGCCATGCTAGCCCCAGCCTCTCCCCTCCCTGTTCTCTCAGCTCCCCCAGTCTTCCCCGGGCTCTCGCAGCCCCCCTCCCCTCCCAGCCAGCTCTGGCCTCCCCACACCTTGCCATCCCCCCGGCCTTTGAGCCCCCCCCCCCCCCCCCACCAGCCACAGCCAGCCACAGCAAGCCCAGCCTCTCCATTCCCCTCCTTGGCCTCGGCCTGCCCATTTCTCCCCCTGCCGCAGCCAACCCGGCCTGCTCCCCAGCCTCTCGGCCCCCGTCCAGCTGCTGGAGAAGGGCTGAGGCTGAGCCAGGAGGCAGCGGGGGTGGCAGCAACACCGCGTACCTGGAGCTCCAGAGGAGCCTCGGGGTTTTCTCCTCTCCCCACAGGAAGCTGGCGCGCTAATCTTGCAGGAGTAGGGTGTTCCAGGCTGGAGCTCCAGGCATGCAGCAATTCCAGGGTGCCTGGCCCAAACAGACGCTGGCAGCTCCCTGCTAGGTCCCAGAGAATCATGGCCCCCAGCGCAGCGAAGAGCTGCTCCTGCCACCCTCTGGCCTTCCTTCAGGGAGCCTGGAGCCAGCAGAGAGCCCAAAGCGCTCCCTGAGGGGAGGAGAACCCCAAGCCGTGGCCACCTCTTCCCCTTCTGGGGACTCTGTTGAGTTTGGGGGGTAGGATGATGTAGAGTGACAAGATGACTTCACTCTTTCACCTTGCAGGAAAAACTTTCTTTAATACAGAGAGAGGAATGTTCTTGGCAAGGGGGTAAGTAGTGAGATGGCAAAATTTGCAGATATTACACAGTTACCTAAAATAGCTTAATCCAAAGCTGACTGCAAAGAGTTACAAAGTGATCTCACAAAACTGAGTGATTGGGCAACACAAGGGCAGATGTCGAGAAATGCGAAGTATTGCACATGGAAAAATGGAATCTTAACTATACATACAAAAACGACGGGATCTAAAATAGGTGTTACCACTCAAGAGAGAGATTGTGGAATCATTGTGGATAGTTCCCTGAAAACATCTACTCAGCGCTGCACAGCGAGTAGTGGCGTCTCCCACGGCCCTTTAAAATCGGCGGTTCTGGGCCGGGCATTGCCGGGGGCGGCTGCTTACCTAGAAATGCCGCCCCTGGAAATGTGCCGCCCCAAGCATGTGCTTGATTTGCTGGTGCCTAGATCCGGCCTTATAACTATAACATTACTATAGAACACATTAATACAGTGTGAGTTGGTAGATACTGATACAGATACACTCCCTCTCGTGAGTGTCCTCTTTTTTGAAAGTTCAAATGTGGTAACCCTACCCACAATTTAAAAGTAGCTGCTGACATTTAGCTCCCTGTTGGATTACAGGATGGCCACATTGCAGGTGACAAACCACGGTTCAGATATTTTAACAGAAACCTGAGCTCTAGAATGCCTCTGTTGCTAATAGTTATCAGAGGAACTGTAGGATTCCAGGTGTATAGAGAGAGAAATGAAGCTAAAAAAGCAATATGATATTTGGGATTCTGGGAGTTGCCATCACATGAACATGACAGTACACATTGTGCTGAAAACCAATGATCACAAACAGCAGTGGTGTCACATAAGGTTACCTACCTTATGATCTCATGCACAACAAAGCGAGGAGCTGGCAAGCCCTTCTTCAGCTTCCAGATGAGGGAGATAAGGGATCCTGAGTTTGCCTGAGAAGCTCCCATGGAGGTAACCACCACAACAGATGTAACCAAACAGTCCTCAAGACACCACTACCAACAAAAAAACAAACCACCAGACTTACCTCCTTTTACAGCAGTAGTACTGATATATCCAGGATTGTCTCATGCCCAAATGATAGTACAAAGCACCTCAAAGATGAATTTAATATAACAAGTTTAGTGAGTTTGGGGAAGCAGAGTGGCAGGCTGCTGGAAGACTGAGGCCAGCCAACTCTGATTATAGGATGAGCCTCACCTGGGAGGGATTAGGGTGATAGCAACCTATAAAGAAAGTAGGAAAATTCAGTGCAGGCCAGTAAAATGAATATTGAGAAGGCAGGAGAAGAATCAACAGGGAGGGGAGGGGATTCCAGTTTCTCCAGGCCTAAACCAAAGGATTCTTTCTACAAAAATGAAAGCTGCAAAAGGATGTTGACTGTATGTGTATGGAGAACACAGCGATCTGGTTAAAACAGTAGTCCTCAAACTTTTAATCTCCTGCCCCCCCCCTCTTTCTCCTGTCTGTGACCCCCTCATGGTTGTGGGAATGGGGATCCAGCTCTGGGAGGTGGGAACAGGGGTAAAAGAGTTGGGGCCACTGCTGGGGGTGAGAGCAAGGCAAGAACAAACCCTTGGCCAGAGGCTCAAGGCTCACAGCTGCTGCAGCCAGGGCCTTAAGCGCAGAGCCAGTTGCTGGGGCCAGGGCCAGAGCTGTATGGTGCACCCTCCCCACCCCTGTGGGTGCTCATCCAGGCCCAGCTGCACCCCTCCCCCCCCCCCAATTAAATGTTAGCTTGCACTCCTCTTAAGGGGACCAGTTTTCTGGCTGTGGAAAACTGAACACCCTTTCTCTATCTCTCTGCCCCTTTCCTGAGGCCCCACCTCTTGCGTCCCCTCCCACTTACTCCATCCCCCCTCCGCCCATCACTTGTTTAATGCTAGCAGACCCTGATGGTCTGTGGGTGGAATCAAAACTGGGACCTGGAGCTTAGAGCATGAGCCAAAAACCAGCTAGCTATTAGCTAAGGCTGTAGAGCAGACTCATTATTCTCTCTGTAAGTGATCTCAGTGCCACTCCATGGGACAGTACACCCTACCCAACAGGTCAAGGTAGATTTGCTCTCCTTCACCCTTGCTCACGATCTCATTTTCACCAGGCTAGGGCCGAGGCTGGAAGTGCAGCAGGAACGAGGGGTCCCACCGGGGATGTGAGGGGTTGGGGCTGGAGAGGAGGGGTTTGCGGTGCTGGAGGGGGGCTCTTGGCTGGAGCATGGGGCTAAAGGCTGAGGATATGGGAAGGGATGAGGACTCCAGGGTAGGGCTGGAAATGAAGTGTTCAGGGTATGGGATGGGGCTCCAGGCTGGGGCACAGGAGGAGGTTCAGGGTACAAGTTCTGGGTGGTGCTCACCTCAGGCAGATCCTGGAAGCGGCAACATGTCCCCCCTAAATGCAGGGGTGGCTAGAGGGCTCTGCATGCTGCTTCTGCCTGCAGGGGCCACCCAGATCCCAGCCAATGGGAGCTGAAGAACCAGCGTTCAGGGAAGAGGCAGTACAAGGAGCCTCCCAGGCCACCTCTGCACCTAGGTGCTGGACATACCAGCCACTTCCAGGAGCCATGTGGAGCTGCACCAGCAACCAGACTTTTAATGGCCCTGACAGAGGTGCTGACCAGAGCCACCTGGATCCCTTTCAACTGGGCTTTCTGGTTGAAAACTGGCAACCCTAAAGGGTACATTAATTACTCTGGAAAGATCATGCAGATAAGTGCAAAGGAAGGATCAACCAGAGACTAATGGTAGGGGTGGATAAGTAAACACTGCAGATGACATTCAGAACTTTAATCAGACCAGTTATTGATGAGAGCTGACAAGATTTTGGGTCAGCATCAAAATCAGAACATAAAAAAATTGGATCTGATTCAAGCACAGGCACAAGTTGTGTGCCGTGCAATTATTGCAGGATCTGTATGTGCTGCAGATAGCTGCCAGTTACGCTACAAATCAAACTCCTTTGTCTCATTTTCTGGGCAAAAATTATTTGGAATTTCTGTGGTGAAAATAGCAAACAACTAAATGAGGATTGTTGGGAATTCAGCTGGTGAACTACAAACACGTCATGTTAGATCTTCACCTGCTATTTGCATTTAAAGGTGGTTCCAGGAATTGAAAGACAAGGAAATGCTAAAGGAAGTCAAATCTTTTAGTCCAGGAAAAATTAGTTATGAATGCAAAGTCCCATGTCCAAATGTGGATTTGCATTTATTTTATAAACTTAAAGGAGAAAAGGAAACAATCAATATTAAAATGAAGAATACTGATTTATAGATGAAAAGTGGAATCCTTTTTTCCAAGTACATACAGATGGTTCCAAAAAGAAAACTCACACAGAAGAATGGAGATAGCCTATTGGATACCAAAATTGGGAATTAATGCAACCCAAAGAAATATCCAATTTTCTAGCTGTCACGAGAGCTGATCTAGTAGCAATGATGCCAGCTTTAAACTAAATGTGGGATGCGTGGCCAGCAGTTGTGATAATTTTTTCAGACTCAATAGCAGGATGTATGGTGATAAAAAGGGTATCTCCATATGTAGAAGTGATTTAAACAATGACATTGTATTTCTGATAATAATTAGGACAGATGGGGTTATATGTAGCATTAGTCTAGATCCCAGCACATAAAAGGGAACCAAATGAATGGACAAAACATCTAAAAATCGTATAAGAAATGGAAGGATTGACCTAGAAATACCCTTGCGTGAACAAGAATGCAAAAGCATAATACAGAAAAAATTAAAAGAGCAAAGCCAAAAAAGGGGGAGGACATTCATTTTTTGTTTAGAGTACCAATTGGTTGTTATGCTTTAAACAAAAAACAACAACAAAAATCTTTTCTGAGTTAACTAACTCAAAGGTGGAAGTCTGTAAAGTAGAAGAAATAATTGATTGCCTTTTATAGATATGTAAGGGCTTTGATAAAGTAAAGTAAAGTAAAAACTTCTTGCAGAATTTAATTGATTTAAGGTAACAAAAGTTACATTATTTAGTTCAGCGATGGGGGAAATGGGGTAGTGTTAGAAAGGAGTTAGTATGTGTCCTGAAAAAGACAGGCTAGAATGAGAGCATAAAAAACACTGACACTGGTGGGCCCTACACCATCCAGTCAAGTGTGCTGCACCATGAAACAGGAAAACCAGAAAAGAAACAAGGTGGGGGAGAGGGGGAAGTTTAGGAAGTTGCAGAAAAAAACAGAGTGTGTGGGCTCCTGCAGGGAAGACCCTGAGGCCAGCGAAATAGGAGGCTTTTGTGGAGAAGACCTGATGGAATTATGACCTTGAAGTTCGGAGGCCTAGAGGCCACCCTAGGCTCCAGTTAGGAAGAGCTGTGAGGATGGTCTGTGAGAACAGATTGGGAGGATAAAAAAGAGCTGTAGGAGAAGACACCAGAACTAAGTATGGACTGTTGTGTGGTGAGGGTCTTTATTATGGGCCCTGAGTGATTCCAGATCACCACACACAAAGGACTTTGAGAATCAGGCAGGGCCTCTGACAGCTAGTGAGAGAAAGACCCAAGTAATAACACACTGGGCCTATTGATTTTTCCCCTGGTGTGTCAAAGAAAAGCTCTACCTAATGTAAAACAAGGGATGCTCATTTTGAGACAGGGCAGCCAGGCTCTGCATCATCCTAGTTCTGGTACCCCAGAACTTCCTGCACCTTGAAATGGGATGGCACACCTGGAGTTGGGGCTCCCTTCACAGGCTGCAAGGCAGATACTTTAACTGCCTCCATCCTCTGAACACTCGCCCTTCCCATCCCTTTCAGGCCCACCTGCCTGTTTAAAGAACAAAGGAAATTTACCTACAAAGAACATTGTTAAGATTGCTGTTGAACAACAGGATCTCCTGAGCCCCGGCCTTAACATCCCAAACAAAAATGCTCAGTAAAGTTTGTCTACACTTGTACTTGACCGACAAAACTTTTGTCGTGTTGGGTGCATAACACCCACTCAAGAATGACAACGTTTTGCCATAGCAAGTGAAAGGGTGAATGCTGCTTTGTCAGCAGGAGCGCTCGCCTCTCGACAACGCAAAACCCCCCTCATATGTTGGGGATGGAAGTATTTTTGTCAGCAAAAGTGCAGACAAATGGCATTCACACAAGCTGACTTTCAGCGACAAGGCTAGGCCGGCACAGCCCTGTCACCAAAACTGCCTAGGATAGACAAACCCTTAGGGTAGCTCCACCCATCCCCCAAAAGAATGTCAGTGTTATAAGAAAACACATAAGGAAGGGGACAGGAAACAGAGGCCTGCTCTGTGCCAGTGACCTTATCTCCACCTTAACTACACTTTTATAAGTAGTAAGAGTGTGGAAACAATAGCCTAGAGGAACACATAAAACAAGGCAGGCACACTGAAAGTACCTCTGTCTAGACTTGCAGCATACTTGCTGTTCTCAGCTTCTCAATTCTACTGAATGAAGCCTACTCGTCACGCTGGAATGTTCAAACTTGCGCCGCTATGGTAACATGTCCAACCCAGAAGACACTAAGCGAAGACTACTAAACTCTCTCCCTTATAACCTACTCTGAACACTTATTTTTCCTTTTATTCAGGTAAAAACTTGGTACAGTATTCCAAGCATCGTGCCCATTAAAGTGTAAGGTTTGTGGCCAAACTAATGAGCACATGTACATTACTCTGGATTTACAATGAAGATGCTATGAAATTGTATAGGGACACATTTGTTTAAGAAAGGTTAGAGGACCATGCATAAATTGAATTGGAAACTGTATCCACACCATTGTGCATATGTACAATTAGATACTATGATTGTGTGCACAAGAAAACCATTTGGAGTGCACATGAAATAATTTCATGCATAAAGAAGGTGTGCATCTTATTGCATGTTTCTGAAGTGCTTCTGCAGAATTAATGCATACTCTGATAATAAATTCATTGTCATGTTCATCTGTAATGCTTTGCTAAAGACCACAGAACCTCAAAGGAGTGATTGAAGGCTCTTGAATAGCCTCACAGTATGGCTGCCATTTATCACTATTCTAGTATATTTGTCCACTATTGTTTAGTGCTATGAGATCCTTAGTTGAAAGTTGCTATACATGCTCAAATACTATTATTGACTGTCCTACTGTAAAAAGTATGCATTCAGAAACCTACTGAGATATTACAAACAGATGCAAAAAGAGAGGGTTGTGACCTCTTATTACTTAAAAAACACACAGCTAAAAGTCTTCTTTTATTTTAATCTTTGTGGAACTGAAGAGCAAATACAGCATCTAGGGAATTTCAACGAAAACCCAGTTTTCTGTTCCATGATAGAAATCTACAGTGACTGGAAAGCAACTGTGACATTGCTCAATATAATTATACAGAAAAAGGTCACAGAGGGAAGTATTTCAATCTTATATTATTCAGGAAAAATATATTGTACATATGCAATTGTGCCTGAAAAGTGTTTTGTTAAGGCTCAGATTCAACCCTCACTTACCTCTGTGTAACCTCATTGACTTACAGTGGAGTGGCAGGAATATAACTGGGGGTACGACTTGGCTCCTAAAATATGATTGTCCAAATCAGTGAATCTTTGAAAATTAGGCAGCTGTTTACAAATGCTTTGGTTTCATCTCCACAGAGAAGCAATGCTCGGTATGTTAGCTATGGGAAGAGCTAGTTCCTTTTATCACTGTTCCAGTCCTGTTGTATATTAGACTTCTTTGCTTGCCTGCCCACAGCAACCAGCATTGGTTTGGCCGACTGCAGTGCAACTAAACACAGTCAATGGAGACCATTGTTTTATTACTGAACACCAAATCAGCAAGCAGAAACACTTATTTTGTGCTTTGATCCCTTCCTTATGCCCCTGGGCACCCACTGCAAAAAATCCCACACATGTTAAGACCTGGAAACACACGTTCACCAAAATTAAGGTGCCTGGCCAGCAACTAAGGCTTGATTCAGCTCCTGCTTAACTCAATTCAAAGACTCATTGACTTCAGTGGAGAGGAACAAGTTTGAATTACTCAGTGACTTTGGACAGGCTATACCTCTCGTCACCTCAGTTTCCCCATCTGTAAAGAAGGTTTGGTAATGCAACAGACCTCACAACTCCAGCCATTTGTGAGAACAAGTTGATGGAGGCAGCAAGCCCAAGAACTGTGAGAATATGTGTCCGATTAATACAGTTTGGATTTGGATTCAAACTTTACCAACCTTCAGTCACCTTCAGATCAAGCCTTTTGGCTTGATTGTTCATAGAGCTAGAGGCTAGTCACAAAGGACATGTCTACACTGCAGCCAAGAGAGAGCCTCCCAGCTTGGGTAGACCGATTTGTGTCTGCTAAAATAGATGTAGGGAGGTTGTAGCGCTGGCAGAAGCTTAGCTTAGCTTACAACCAGCTGGCAGGCTGCACATGAGCCTAAGTCTCAGCCAATGCCACAGTGTCTAAATAGCTATATCTAGTGAGCTACACTAGACCCTGCTAGCATAAGTCCTACCGACTGGGAGAGTCTCTCATCGCTGAACTGTAGTAGACTTATCCAAGGTTTGGATCAAAACCCAAAATGCCCTAAAATGACAAGTTTTGATTTGGGTTCATGCTCAATCAGCTGGTTCTTCTGTGAGTCACCTCATACAAAAATACTTGATAAATTAGGCCATGTTTTATCAAGTTGGAAAATATCACCCCAAGGCCAACTGTATTTCTTAATCTGAAGTTCTCTCTGACGGTGATCGATTGCATTTGCATTGCTTTTTTGGGATGGACAGAGGGAGGGAAACATAACATGTTGTTCATCTTAAATGGGATCTGTGGTATAAAAGTTATGCTTTTACCGTCAACTGCATTCAGCACTCATATTGTTTATCCTCATTTCTCCTCTTCAGTAAAACACACTTACCTTTAACAGGAACACTGTCCACACAGCCTCACAAAGAACACCACTTCTGAAACTACCAAATAATTGCATGTTTCTGTTACCCAGCTTTCACTGTACAAATCCAAAACATTAATTCCAAGTGGATGAATGCATAGTTTGCTAATTGTTTAGGATGCCTCAGGCCAACCATACAACAGAAATCACTATTCTAGAAAGGTCGTTTTATTAAAGAAATAGCTTTTCTCTGTGCAAACCCCGCAAACTGGCACATTATCCCACTTCCAACAAATCAGGAAAATAAAAGAGTGTCGTTGGTATTTGCCACTCTAATGACCACATTGGGGCTAAATTCTGCCCTCGTAAACATGGAAGTACACTCCTGCCAGTGTAGCCAGGGAGCTGCTTTGTCTTCATTGGAGAGCATAATTTGAGTCTTGGTGTATTTTTGTTTAGGTTCTTACATTATGATTCAGTTTGTTATCGATCCTCTAGCCATTTTAATGCTTGTCATTTACTATGACTAGATCAGTGATTCCAGTAAACCAGTGGTTCTCAAACTTCTTTGGCCTGTGGCCCACCTGGCTCAATGCAAACCTTTCCATGGACCATCAGCTGCTAATGGAAACTCGCCATTAATTACATAATTATGCCCAAGCCATTTTGCTAGTGCTGCAGCTAGGGAGAATGGTTTAATTTAACCAGTAAGAAAGGAAATATTAATTTCAATTATTAAACAGACTGAGCGCTTTAACTTTTTCATGTTAGTTTATCAAACTTCATTTTAAATAAAGTAAAATACTAAGTTATGTCCAACACAAAAGGTTCCCATGTTTTCTTTATTTATTGCAGTGGAGGGCCACTGATCCACAGAAAAATCAGCTGGGGACCACACAAGTGAGAAGCAAAAAGCAAACAAAAAACCCCCAAAAACCCTTCCAGAAACCTCCAACCCTCACTGCTGTGGCCCCCAAC